>NC_041387.1:291562041-291573705 GCF_002162155.2 Triticum dicoccoides | reverse complement strand
AAAAAAAAAAAAGAGCGAAAAAAAAATTCAGAGTGTGCTTTTCCCTTGTTTACGTGCCGCGCCGTGATTTTGTTGGTGTTCTAGGCTCGCGTCTCTAGCACAGTCTAGCCTAGGACCAGCACAGTACCATCGTTGAGCGTTTATTCAACTTTGCATCTCTGAATTGATTATTGCTGACCCGTTTTGCTACCATATTATAAGCCTTCCCAGCTCCACATACATCTACGTCGTGCGTTTGACTCTCCCTGGTAATCGCTCTATCCAAGCTTTGAGAGTTTTTGACTACAACGGTTGCCTATCACCGCCTGCTGCTGGGTAAGAACTGGTAAGAATTTGAGATTTGCTTGACGGATTTGTGACACCCACCACCACCACTTGTTCGTAGTCTGTAGGATCATATTCTTGTGTGTTTCTATTGCTGCTAACCATGCCAGGATCACAAGCCGACGAGATTGACTGGGAGAATTTATCGAACAAGGAGCTTCATGATAAGTTTCAGCAAATGCTGACTGAACAGGTGCAAGATGTGCTGAACAATTTTGAAGAGGCCATGGAGAAGATCACTGGCTTTGAGAAGACGTTCGAAACAAAGCTCGATAACAAGTTTAATGAATTGCTCGCGCGTCTTCCACCACCACCACCCGCTGCACCTAACGCACCTCTCCAACAACAACAACAACGACTACCTCCACGTCGCGAAGCAGACCTCCACCGAGCAAGCCGTGTTCCTCTTGCGTTTGGCCAAACTGTTGGTGCTGCTGTTGATACTTCTGTGGCTCCTGCTGCTGATGCGGAGGAGGATGATTATGTGGGAGATTATGAGGATGAGGTTGATCAAAATCAACACTACGTGCAGCCACCTGTACCACCACCAGCAGGTCGACCTCAGGTATATATTCGTAATGGTAGGCCTGCACCACCACCTCAGGTACGAGATGATGTCCATATTCCTAAACTGAAATTGAATATTCCACCATTTGAAGGTAGATATGTTCCTGATATATATCTTACTTGGGAGTTAGAAACTGAACAACGATTTACATGTTTACAATATCCTGAGGAGAGACGAGTTGCTGCTGCTGTTTGTGCTTTCACTAGTTTTGCATGTGTATGGTGGTCTGAACATTGTAGATTATATCCTATTCCAACTACTTGGGCTGCTTTGAAAACTGCTATGCGTACGCGTTGGGTTCCACCATATTATCAACGTGAATTGCTTCAAAAATTGCAGCGTTTAAGACAAGGAAAAAATTCTGTAGAAGAATATTATCAGGAATTACAAACTGGCATGATTAGATGTGGTATTGTTGAGGAGAATGAAGCTATGCTTGCACGTTTTCTGGGTGGATTAAATAGAGAGATTCAGACCATTCTAGACTATAAGGAGTATACTAATATCACTCGTTTATTCCATCTTGCTTGTAAAGCTGAACGTGAAGTGCAGGATCGACAAGCATTGCGGCGAACTAACTTTCAAAAAGCTAAGGCATATATAAACCATGAGGATTGAGTCGTGACTTAGCTTTTTGACATGTAGTGCAGCGAGCAATAAAACGCTCAACATCCCGTCTCATCTTTGGCCAAAAGAAATGTGTAGCAAGTACGTCCTCCGTCTTCTTCACGCCAAAGTGTCCCATTAATCCTCCTCCATGCGCCTCCTGCAACAACAAAAGACGAACGGAGCTAGCTGGAATGCATAGCTTGTTAGCACGAAACACAAATCCATCGTTAACAACAAACTTGTTCCACATTCTTCCTTCTTTACAATTCTGCATTACATCTTTAAAATCAGCATCATGCACATATTGATCTTTGATGGTCTCCAAACCAAATATTTTGAAGTCAAGTTGTGAAAGCATAGTATAGCGACGAGACAATGCATCAGCAATAACATTTTCTTTTCCCTTCTTGTGTTTAATGACATAAGGGAAAGTCTCAATGAATTCAACCCATTTAGCATGTCTACGATTCAGTTTAGCTTGACTTTTAATATGTTTCAAAGATTCATGATCAGAATGTATAACAAATTCTTTGGGCCATAAATAATGATGCCATGTTTCTAAAGTCCGAACAAGAGCATATAATTCTTTATCATAAGTAGAATAATTCAGACTAGGCCCACTCAATTTTTCAGAAAAGTATGCAACAGGTTTGCCATCTTGTAATAACACACCTCCTAATCCAATTCCACTAGCATCACATTCAAGCTCAAAAGTCTTATTAAAATCAGGAAGTTGGAGTAAAGGAGCATGTGTCAACTTATCTTTCAATACCGTGAAGGCTTCTTCCTGTGCGGTACCCCAAACAAAAGGCACATCCTTCTTTGTAAGCTCGTTGAGAGGTGCAGCAATGGTGCTGAAATCTCTCACAAAACGCCTATAGAATCCAGCGAGGCCAAGAAAACTCCTCACTTGTGTGACCGTTTTGGGCTGCGGCCAACTCTCAATAGCTTCAATCTTGGCTTTGTCAACTTCAATTCCCTGTGGTGTAACAACATAGCCAAGAAAAGATACTCGGTCGGTGCAAAAGGTGCACTTCCCAAGGTTACCAAACAAACGTGCATCACGTAGAGCAATAAAAACAGCACGTAAATGTTCCAAATGTTCTTCCAAAGATCTGTTATAAATCAGTATATCATCAAAATAGACTACCACAAATCGTCCAATGAAAGCACGTAAAACTTCGTTCATTAGTCTCATGAAAGTACTAGGCGCATTAGTTAACCCAAAAGGCATGACTAACCACTCATATAATCCAAACTTAGTTTTAAATGTTGTTTTCCATTCATCTCCCAATTTCATACGAATTTGATGGTATCCACTACGCAAATCAACTTTGGAGAATATTGTAGAGCCACTCAATTCATCAAGCATATCATCTAGCCTAGGAATAGGATGACGATAACGAATAGTAATATTATTAATGCCTCTACAATCAACACACATACGTGATGTACCATCCTTTTTCGGCACTAGAATAATAGGAACAGCACAAGGGCTAAGGGATTCGCGTATATAACCTTTGTCGAGAAGCTCTTGTACTTGACGCATAATCTCCTTCGTCTCCTCTGGATTGGTACGGTATGGTGCACGGTTTGGCAGTGAAGCACCGGGAATTAAGTCAATTTGATGCTCAATCCCTCGAATAGGCGGTAATCCCGGTGGCACGTCTTGTGGAAAGACGTCAGCGAACTCCTGCAAAATGTTAGTGACAGCAGGAGGCAAAGAGGAAGGCACGTCCTCGAATGAAAATAATGCCTCTTTGCACACAAAAGCATAGCAAACAGATTTGCTGAAATCTTGCTCATCAATATCAGATTTGGTGGCAAATAAACATGCACTTTTCAATTTAATTTCAGAAGCAACACTAGATGGTTTATTATTAGGCTTCATTTGTTGCTCAAATTCTTTTGCCACAATCTGATTTTCACTCTTATTCTTCTCCTGTTGTGCTTTATTAGCTCTATTAATATCATCTTTCAAAATGGAATCAGGAGTCATAGGAAGCAAAGTAATATTTTTATCCTTATGAACAAGAGTATAGTGATTGTTTCTACCATGGTGTACAGAATTTTTATCAAATTGCCATGGTCTACCAAGTAATAAGGAACATGCTTGCATAGGTACCACATCACAATCAACATAATCAGCATATGTAGAGATACTAAAATGCACACGAACAATACGTGTTACCTTAACCTTGCCGCTGTTGTTGAACCATTGGATGTAGTAAGGATGTGGATGTGGTCTTGTGGTGAGAGAAAGCTTCTCCACCATCTCCATGCTAGCCAATAAGAGTGAAAATCAGATTGTGGCAAAAGAATTTGAGCAACAAATGAAGCCTAATAATAAACCATCTAGTGTTGCTTCTGAAATTAAATTGAAAAGTGCATGTTTATTTGCCACCAAATCTGATATTGATGAGCTAGATTTCAGCAAATCTGTTTGCTATGTTTTTGTGTGCAAAGAGGCATTATTTCCATTCGAGGACGTGCCTTCCTCTTTGCCTCCTGCTGTCACTAACATTTTGCAGGAGTTCGCTGACGTTTTTCCACAAGACGTGCCACCGGGATTACCGCCTATTCGAGGGATTGAGCATCAGATTGACTTAATTCCCGGTGCTTCACTGCCAAACCGTGCACCATACCGTACCAATCCAGAGGAGACGAAGGAGATTATGCGTCAAGTACAAGAGCTTCTCGACAAAGGTTATATACGCGAATCCCTTAGTCCTTGTGCTGTTCCTATTATTCTAGTGCCGAAAAAGGATGGTACATCACGTATGTGTGTTGATTGTAGAGGCATTAATAATATTACTATTCGTTATCGTCATCCTATTCCTAGGCTAGATGATATGCTTGATGAATTGAGTGGCTCTACAATATTCTCCAAAGTTGATTTGCGTAGTGGATACCATCAAATTCGTATGAAATTGGGAGATGAATGGAAAACAGCATTTAAAACTAAGTTTGGATTATATGAGTGGTTAGTCATGCCTTTTGGGTTAACTAATGCGCCTAGTACTTTCACGAGACTAATGAACGAAGTTTTACGTGCTTTCATTGGACGATTTGTGGTAGTCTATTTTGATGATATACTGATTTATAGCAGATCTTTGGAAGAACATTTGGAACATTTACGTGCTGTTTTTATTGCTCTACGTGATGCACGTTTGTTTGGTAACCTTGGGAAGTGCACCTTTTGCACCGACCGAGTATCTTTTCTTGGCTATGTTGTTACTCCACAGGGAATTGAAGTTGACAAAGCCAAGATTGAAGCTATTGAGAGTTGGCCGCAGCCCAAAACAGTCACACAAGTGAGGAGTTTTCTTGGCCTCGCTGGATTCTATAGGCGTTTTGTGAGAGATTTCAGCACCATTGCTGCACCTCTCAACGAGCTTACAAAGAAGGATGTGCCTTTTGTTTGGGGTACCGCACAGCAAGAAGCCTTCACGGTATTGAAAGATAAGTTGACACATGCTCCTTTACTCCAACTTCCTGATTTTAATAAGACTTTTGAGCTTGAATGTGATGCTAGTGGAATTGGATTAGGAGGTGTGTTATTACAAGATGGCAAACCTGTTGCATACTTTTCTGAAAAATTGAGTGGGCCTAGTCTGAATTATTCTACTTATGATAAAGAATTATATGCTCTTGTTCGGACTTTAGAAACATGGCAACATTATTTATGGCCCAAAGAATTTGTTATACATTCTGATCATGAATCTTTGAAACATATTAAAAGTCAAGCTAAACTGAATCGTAGACATGCTAAATGGGTTGAATTCATTGAGACTTTCCCTTATGTCATTAAACACAAGAAGGGAAAAGAAAATGTTATTGCTGATGCATTGTCTCGTCGCTATACTATGCTTTCACAACTTGACTTCAAAATATTTGGTTTGGAGACCATCAAAGATCAATATGTGCATGATGCTGATTTTAAAGATGTAATGCAGAATTGCAAAGAAGGAAGAATGTGGAACAAGTTTATCGTTAACGATGGATTTGTGTTTCGTGCTAACAAGCTATGCATTCCAGCTAGCTCCGTTCGTCTTTTGTTGTTGCAGGAGGCGCATGGAGGAGGATTAATGGGACACTTTGGCGTGAAGAAGACGGAGGACGTACTTGCTACACATTTCTTTTGGCCAAAGATGAGACGGGATGTTGAGCGTTTTATTGCTCGCTGCACTACATGTCAAAAAGCTAAGTCACGACTCAATCCTCATGGTTTATATATGCCTTTGCCTGTACCTAGTGTTCCTTGGGAGGATATATCATGGACTTTGTTTTAGGTTTACCTCGAACAAAGAAGGGGAGGGATAGCATATTTGTTGTCGTGGATAGATTCTCGAAAATGGCACACTTTATACCATGTCATAAAAGCGATGATGCTGTTAATGTTGCTGATTTGTTCTTTCGTGAAATTATTCGCTTGCATGGTGTGCCAAATACTATTGTTTCAGATCGTGATACTAAATTTCTTAGCCACTTTTGGAGATGTTTATGGGCTAAGTTGGGGACTAAACTGCTTTTTAGTACTACTTGGCACCCCCAAACTGATGGCCAAACTGAAGTAGTCAATAGAATGTTGTCTACTATGCTTAGGGCTGTTTTGAAGAATAATAAGAAAATGTGGGAGGAATGCTTGCCTCATATTGAATTTGCTTATAATCGTTCATTGCATTCTACTACTAAGATGTGCCCTTTTGAAGTTGTGTATGGTTTCCTACCTCGTGCACCTATTGATTTGTTGCCTCTTCCATCTTCGGAGAAGGTTAATTTTGATGCTAAACAACGTGCTGAATTGATTTTAAAAATGCATGAGTTAACTAAGGAAAACATTGAGCGTATGAATGCTAAATATAAACTTGCTGGAGATAAGGGTAGAAAACATGTTGTGTTTGCACCTGGAGATCTTGTTTGGTTACATTTGCGTAAGGATAGATTTCCTGATTTGCGCAAATCAAAGCTAATGCCACGTGCTGATGGTCTCTTTAAGGTGTTAGAGAAAATAAATGATAATGCATATAAACTTGAGCTGCCTGCAGATTTTGGGGTTAGTCCCACTTTTAACATTGCAGATTTGAAGCCTTATTTGGGTGAGGAAGATGAACTTCCGTCGAGGACGACTTCATTTCAAGAAGGGGAGGATGATGAGGACATCAATACAATTGTTACACCCACAGCCCCTGCTGCTATACATACTGGACCAATCACTAGAGCTCGTGCACGCCAACTAAATTACCAGGTACTTTCGTTTCTTGGTAATGATTCTAATGTTCATGAGCATATGATGCTGCCTAAATTGGATACATTTGTTTTGCTTACAAATGAAGGGCCTAGCTTGGAGAAGGATGAACATTGGAGCAAGAACAAGCATGGAGATGATGGCATGCGCAAGGGGAACAAGAACGGAGTTACAAGTGATGATTTCAGGACTTTGAAGCCACCATAATGGGTGCATGAAGCCTTGGACGAAATATACAAGATGCCACTTCCTAAATTTCGTCCCGAGGCTATTTTAGGTGCTGCGTCACCTTATTATTGGGCCAGGCCCATGTAATTTCGAAATACATAAGTATAGGCTATTTTTAGAGTCCGTATGTGTGGGGAAACAAGAGATAGGGTTGATTTCGGACCCCTCCACCAAGGGCCACGAAATTCCCCCCTCTTCCTCCATATATACAGCCCTTAGGGCATCGTTTAGACTTGGGTTTTGTTTAGATTAAAAGTTCGCCATAGCTGCAACTTCGCATACTTCGTTTGTGTTCAACGACCAGACAAAGGCGTCACAGAACCCCACCTTGATCAATAAAGCTTTCATCTTATATTCGCCATATCCAGATTGCAATCTTAGTTTCTTGCTTGTTCTTCGTTTGCTCGCAGGAAACAGACCCTCGTGGTCAGGTTGATCGTGCTCCGGCGTGGTCAATAACCTCTCGGAGTTGGTTTAGCGATTGCTAAGGCGCGACGTCCTCACACGTTCGTAGTCGGATCGTCAAAGTCGACTTCCACCAAAGCTAAATCCACCATCTCATCGAAAGACGGGACACCTTTGCCTCTATCAGATGGTATGCCGAAGAGAACAATAGCTTGATTCCGAGCTTGGCGCATAGGGTCTTCCAAAAGTAACTCAAGAACTTGACGTCACGATCCGAGACAATTGTCTTTGGCAATCCATGAAGTTGCAAGATTTCCCTACAAAAGAGATTGGTAATATGTGAAGCATCGTCTATCTTGTTGCAAGGAATGAAATGTGCCATCTTAGAAAATCTGTCCACAACAACAAGGACGGAATCCTTGCCATTTTGAGTTCTAGGCAAACCAAGTACAAAATCCATGCTAATGTCTTCCCAAGGTTGATAAGGAATAGGAACTGGCATGTAAAGACCATGGGATTGAGCTTTTGACTTAGCTTTGCGACATGTAGAGCAACGGTTGGTGAAGCGTGAGACATCACGAAACATCTTGGGCCAAAAGTAGTTCTTGGAGAGCGTGGCGAAAGTCTTGTCGCGTCCAAAATGTCCCATAAGTCCGCCTGCATGAGCCTCTTGCAAAAGGAGCAAACGAAGAGAAGACTCGGGAATGCAAAGTTTGTTAGCTCTCATAAGATAATCATCCTTTATGTAGTATCGTTCCCAAGATGTATGTGTCAAACACTTAGCATAAGGAGTAGCAAAAGAAGTATCATGCTCATACAAGTCTTTTATATGCTCAAAACCAATAACATTTAACTCAAGTTGAGTGACAAGCATGCATATGCGTGAAAGTGCATCCGCAACAACATTTTCTTTACCCTTAATGTACTTGATCACATAAGGAAAAGATTCAATGAATTCACTCCATTTGGCATGACACTTGTTCAATTTAGTTTGACCTTTTAAGTACTTAAGCGTTTCATGATCAGTATGGATGACAAACTCATGAGGTCTAAGATAATGTTCCCAAACATGTAGCACACGCACTAAAGCATACAATTCTTTGTCATAGATGGGATAATTAAGTTGAGCACCGGAGAGTTTTTCACTAAAATAAGCAATGGCTCGTTTTTCTTGCATCAAAACTCCGCCAATTCCGGTACCACTTGCATCACAATGAACCTCAAAAGTTTTGTCAAAATTGGGCAAAGCAAGAATCGGAGCATGAGTAAGCAAAGACTTGAGCTCATCAAAAGCGGTGGATTGCAAAGATCCCCAAACAAAAGGTGCATTCTTCTTACTCAAAGCATGTAAAGGAGCGGCAATTGTGCTAAAGTTTTTCACAAAGCGGCGGTAAAATCCAGCAAGACCCAGAAAGCTTCTCACTTGTTGCAAATTGGTGGGTTGGGGCCAAGTTTTAATTGCCTCAATCTTAGTTTCATCAACATGGACACCGTTGGAAGAGACAACAAAACCCAAGAAAACCACTTTGTCAACGCCAAAAGTGCATTTTTTCAAGTTCGCATAAAGGCTTTCCTTTCGGAGGGTTTGCAACACAGATTTAACATGATTAATGTTCTCTTTCATGGTTTTGCTAAACACAAGGATATCATCAAAGTAAACCACAACGAAGACTCCAATGTAAGGTCTAAGCACATGATGCATAACACGCACGAAAGTTCCGGGTGCTTCCGACAAACCCATAGGCATCACTAACCACTCATATAAGCCAAATTTTGTTTTGAAAGCGGTTTTCCATTCATCACCTTCTTGAATGCGGATTTGATAATAGCCACTTTTAAGGTTAATTTTGGAGAAAAAGTTGGCTCCGCTAAGTTCATCAAGCATATCATCTAAGAGAGGAATGGGATGCCTATAACGAATGGTAATGGCGTTTACAGGTCTACAATCGGAACACAAGCGGAAACTTCCATCGGGTTTAGGCACAAGTATAACGGGAACGGCACATGGGCTTAAGCTTTCACGTACATGACCGTTGTCGATGAGTTGTTGTACTTGCCGTTGAATTTCCTTGGTTTCTTCGGGATTGACATGGTATGGAGCTTTGTTTGGAAGTGGCGCTCCGGGGATGAGGTCGATTCGATGCTCAATGCCTCGTAGTGGAGGTAGAACCAGAGGTAGCTCATCGGGGAAAACATCTTTGAATTCCTGCAAAAGAGATTGAAACACTAAAGGTAACTCGTGAGAGGTGTTAGTTGTTGGCTCTCCATCTTTGCACACAAGAACAAAGTGCATCACACTCGATGGATTCTCACACACTTCTCTTATCTCACTTTTGGTGGCAAATAGGATGAGGTTTTTCTCTCTAGGCGAAGAGGTGCTCAAGTTTGGCTTGTGGCTCTCACTCACTTTTGGGTGGGTCACTTTTTCACTCTTCTCTCCATGGTGGTTGGCTTGCTTGTCGGCTATCACTTGACTAGGAGACATCGGTCGTAGCACATATTCCTTCCCTTTCAACTTGAAGCTATAGTGATTGGTATGCCCATTGTGGATGACACCACGGTCGAATTGCCATGGTCGACCAAGGAGTAGGTGGCAAAACGGTCATGGGGACCACATCACATTCCAAAGTGTCTTCATAAGCACCAATTTTTAAGGATCCTTGGACCGTATGCTCGACTCGTATAGTGCCGGAATCACTTAGCCATTGAACCTTGTAGGGGTGCGGGTGCTTCCTCTTGACCAATTGAAGCTTTAAACATAGTTCTTCACTTGCCAAGTTGTGGCAACTACCTCCATTGATGATGACCTTGATGGACCTTCCATTGATGCCGGCCTTAGTGTGGAAGATGTGGCATCGTTGGTCTTCTTCTTGTTGATGTTGAAGTGTCAAGACTTTGGAGACAACGAGAGCGGGGCTCGAATCCTCATCACAAAAGACTTGATCATCTTCATCCTCGTTCACGCGCCGGTGCATGGCCACTTGCTCAAGGGCTTCCATCTCCTCTTCACTCATTGAGTCATATGTGCCGTCGTCGTTGAGGATCATGGTGCGCTGGTTCGTGCATTGATAGGATTTGTGGCCTCGGGCGCCGCAAGTGAAACACTTGAATGATGAGGACATCAATACAATTGTTACACCCACAGCCCCTGCTGCTATACATACTGGACCAATTACTAGAGCTCGTGCACGCCAACTAAATTATCAGGTACTTTCGTTTCTTGGTAATGATTCTAATGTTCATGAGAATATGATGCTGCCTAAATTGGATACATTTGTTTTGCTTACAAATGAAGGGCCTAGCTTGGAGAAGGATGAACATTGAAGCAAGAACAAGCATGGAGATGATGGCATGCGCAAGGGGAACAAGAACGGAGTTACAAGTGATGATTTCAGGACTTTGAAGCCACCATAATGTGTGCATGAAGCCTTGGACGAAATATACAAGATGCCACTTCATAAATTTCGTCCCGAGGCTATTTTAGGTGCTGCGTCACCTTATTATTGGGCCAGGCCCATGTAATTTCGAAATACATAAGTATAGGCTATTTTTAGAGTCCGTATGTGTGGGGAAACAAGAGATAGGGTTGATTTCGGACCCCTCCACCAAGGGCCACGAAATCCACCCCCTCTTCCTCCATATATACAGCCCTTAGGGCATCGTTTAGACCTTGGGTTTTGTTTAGATTAAAAGTTCGCCATAGCCGCAACTTCGCGTACTTCGTTTGTGTTCAACGACCAGACAAAGGCGTCACAGAACCCCACCTTGATCAATAAAGCTTTCATCTTATATTCGCAATATCCAGATTGCAATCTCAGTTTCTTGCTTGTTCTTCGTTTGCTCGCAGGAAACAGACCCTCGTGGTCAGGTTGATCGTGCTCCGGCGTGGTCAATAACCTCTCGGAGTTGGTTTAGCGATTGCTAGGCGCGACGTCCTCGCACGTTCGTAGTCGGATCGTCAAAGTCGACTTCCACCAAAGCGAAATCCACCATCTCATCGAAAGACGGGACACCTTTGCCTCTATCAAGTGGTATCAGATTTCCAGGTTGCTCGGTGAGATTTTACAGTTTTTTAGTAGTTTAGATCGAGTCTGTTCTTCATACCTATAGTCCACGAAAAAAAAAAGAGTCGGGTAGCCACGCTCCGTTTAGGCCCAAAATTTTTCGAAAACGCATTTTTCGAAAAAATTTCTGGCTATCCTATTTTTAGGTGTTTCTGAGAGTTTTGAGACAGTTGCCATTATAGGAAGTTTTTTTTGACCTGTTTCCAGTTTTTGGGTCC
>NC_041387.1:291560948-291562031 GCF_002162155.2 Triticum dicoccoides | reverse complement strand
TCTAGATTCCGATTCGTGTTTCCTTGCCGGAGTAGGTTTCGGAAAAAAAAAAGAGTCGGGTAGCCACGCTCCGTTTAGGCCCAAAATTTTTCGAAAACGCATTTTTCGAAAAAATTTCTGGCTATCCTATTTTTAGGTGTTTCTGAGTGTTTTGAGACAGGTGCCATTATAGGAAGTTTTTTTTGACCTGTTTCCAGTTTTTGGGTCCGGGCAGTCGAAAAAAAAAAATTGGTCGAAAAAATTTCGTGCCCATCCTATCAGTTTGAGCTAGGAAGAGTTTTGAGACACTCGCCATTATAGTGATTTTTCGCAAAAAAAAAAACAGCGCAAAAAAAAAGAGCGCAAAAAAAAAAGAGCGAAAAAAAATTCAGAGTGTGCTTTTCCCTTGTTTACGTGCCGCGCCGTGATTTTGTTAGTGTTCTAGGCTCGCGTCTCTAGCACAGCCTAGCCTAGGACCAGCACAGTACCGTCGTTGAGCGTTTATTCAACTTTGCATCTCTGAATTGATTATTGCTGACCCTTTTTGCTACCATATTATAAGCCTTCCCAGCTCCACATACATCTACGTCGTGCGTTTGACTCTCCCTGGTAATCGCTATATCCAAGCTTTGATAGTTTTTGACTACAACGGTTGCCGATCACCGCCTGCTGCTGGGTAAGAACTGGTAAGAATTTGAGATTTGCTTGACGGATTTGTGACACCCACCACCACCACTTGTTCTTAGTCTGTAGGATCATATTCTTGTGTGTTTCTATTGCTGCTAACCATGCCAGGATCACAAGCCGACGAGATTGACTGGGAGAATTTATCGAACAAGGAGCTTCATGATAAGTTTCAGCAAATGATGACTGAACAGGTGCAAGATGTGCTGAACAATTTTGAAGAGGCCATGGAGAAGATCACTGGCCTTGAGAAGACGTTCGAAACAAAGCTCGATAACAAGTTTAATGAATTGCTCGCGCGTCTTCCACCACCACCACCCGCTGCACCTAACGCACCTCTCCAACAACAACAACAACGACTACCTCCACGTCGCGAAGCAGACCTCCGCCGAGCAAGCCGTGTTCCTCTTGCGTTTGGCC
>NC_041387.1:291523987-291560938 GCF_002162155.2 Triticum dicoccoides | reverse complement strand
GATTTTTCGCAAAAAAAAAAACAGCGCAAAAAAAAAGAGCGCAAAAAAAAAAGAGCGAAAAAAAGAAATTCAGAGTGTGCTTTTCCCTTGTTTACGTGCCGCGCCGTGATTTTGTTAGTGTTCTAGGCTCGCGTCTCTAGCACAGTCTAGCCTAGGACCAGCACAGTACCGTCGTTGAGCGTTTATTCAACTTTGCATCTCTGAATTGAATATTGCTGACCCTTTTTGCTACCATATTATAAGCCTTCCCAGCTCCACATACATCTACGTCGTGCGTTTGACTCTCCCTGGTAATCGCTATATCCTAGCTTTGAGAGTTTTTGACTACAACGGTTGCCGATCACCGCCTGCTGCTGGGTAAGAACTGGTAAGAATTTGAGATTTGCTTGACGGATTTGTGACACCCACCACCACCACTTGTTCGTAGTCTGTAGGATCATATTCTTGTGTGTTTCTATTGCTGCTAACCATGCCAGGATCACAAGCCGACGAGATTGACTGGGAGAATTTATCGAACAAGGAGCTTCATGATAAGTTTCAGCAAATGATGACTGAACAGGTGCAAGATGTGCTGAACAATTTTGAAGAGGCCATGGAGAAGATCACTGGCCTTGAGAAGACGTTCGAAACAAAGCTCGATAACAAGTTTAATGAATTGCTCGCGCGTCTTCCACCACCACCACCCGCTGCACCTAACGCACCTCTCCAACAACAAGAACAACGACTACCTCCACGTCGCGAAGCATACCTCCGCCGAGCAAGCCGTGTTCCTCTTGCGTTTGGCCAAACTGTTGGTGCTGCTGTTGATACTTCTGTGGCTCCTGCTGCTGATGCGGAGGAGGATGATTATGTGGGAGATTATGAGGATGAGGTTGATCAAAATCAACACTACGTGCAGCCACCTGTACCACCACCAGCAGGTCGACCTCAGGTATATATTCGTAATGGTAGGCCTGCACCACCACCTCAGGTACGAGATGATGTCCATATTCCTAAACTGAAATTGAATATTCCACCATTTGAGGGTAGATATGTTCCTGATATATATCTTACTTGGGAGTTAGAAACTGAACAACGATTTACATGTTTACAATATCCTGAGGAGAGACGAGTTGCTGCTGCTGTTTGTGCTTTCACTAGTTTTGCATGTGTATGGTGGTCTGAACATTGTAGATTATATCCTATTCCAACTACTTGGGCTGCTTTGAAAACTGCTATGCGTACGCGTTGGGTTCCACCATATTATCAACGTGAATTGCTTCAAAAATTGCAGCGTTTAAGACAAGGGAAAAATTTCTGTAGAAGAATATTATCAGGAATTACAAACTGGCATGATTAGATGTGGTATTGTTGAGGAGAATGAAGCTATGCTTGCACGTTTTCTGGGTGGATTAAATAGAGAGATTCAGACCATTCTAGACTATAAGGAGTATACTAATATCACTCGTTTATTCCATCTTGCTTGTAAAGCTGAACGTGAAGTGCAGGATCGACAAGGATTGGGGCGAACTAACTTTTCTGCAGGCCGACCTTCATCATGGACACCACGTGCATCTTCTACTTCAACTGCACCAGCACCTCCATCCGGTGCCACCTCCAGCCGTGATACAAGAAAACAGGCACAACCACCATTATCTTCCAAGAGCGCACCTGCGGGTCCTGCACAGCGTTCTTCTTCTTCCATGGCATCAACAGGGCACACAAGTGATATTATTTGTCGTCGTTGTAAGGGAGGAGGTCATTATGCGAGAGAATGCAAATCTCCGCGTGTGATGATTGCTACCGCGGATGGTGGATATGAGTCTGCTAGTGACTATGATGAGGAGACTTTGGCTCTTATTACACGTGAAGAACATGGTGGAGATGATTCTGATCATGAGACGCAATACATGGCTCCTGAAGACGCTGATAGGTATGAATGTTTAGTTGCTCAACGTGTTTTGAGTGTGCAGATCACACAAGCTGAGCAAAATCAGAGGCACAATTTGTTCCATACCAAGGGAGTTGTGAAGGAACGTTCTGTGCGCGTCATCATAGACGGAGGGAGCTGCAACAACTTGGCTAGCATGGAGATGGTGGAGAAGCTTTCTCTCACCACAAGACCACATCCACATCCTTACTACATCCAATGGTTCAACAACAGCGGCAAGGTTAAGGTAACACGTATTGTTCGTGTGCATTTTAGTATCTCTACATATGCTGATTATGTTGATTGTGATGTGGTACCTATGCAAGCATGTTCCTTATTACTTGGTAGACCATGGCAATTTGATAAAAATTCTGTACACCATGGTAGAAACAATCACTATACTCTTGTTCATAAGGATAAAAATATTACTTTGCTTCCTATGACTCCTGATTCCATTTTGAAAGATGATATTAATAAAGCTAATAAAGCAAAACAGGAGACGAATAAGAGTGAAAATCAGATTGTGGCAAAAGAATTTGAGCAACAAATGAAGCCTAACAATAAACCATCTAGTGTTGCTTCTGAAATTAAATTGAAAAGTGCATGTTTATTTGCCACCAAATCTGATATTGATGAGCTAGATTTCGGCAAATCTGTTTGCTATGCTTTTGTGTGCAAAGAGGCATTATTTTCATTCGAGGACGTGCCTTCCTCTTTGCCTCCTGCTGTCACTAACATTTTGCAGGAGTTCGCTGACGTCTTTCCACAAGACGTGCCACCGGGATTACCGCCTATTCGAGGGATTGAGCATCAAATTGACTTAATTCCCGGTGCTTCACTGCCAAACCGTGCACCATACCGTACCAATCCAGAGGAGACGAAGGAGATTATGCGTCAAGTACAAGAGCTTCTTGACAAAGGTTATATACGCGAATCCCTTAGTCCTTGTGCTGTTCCTATTATTCTAGTGCCGAAAAAGGATGGTACATCACGTATGTGTGTTGATTGTAGAGGCATTAATAATATTACTATTCGTTATCGTCATCCTATTCCTAGGCTAGATGATATGCTTGATGAATTGAGTGGCTCTACAATATTCTCCAAAGTTGATTTGCGTAGTGGCTACCATCAAATTCGTATGAAATTTGGAGATGAATGGAAAACAGCATTTAAAACTAAGTTTGGATTATATGAGTGGTTAGTCATGCCTTTTGGGTTAACTAATGCACCTAGTACTTTCATGAGATTAATGAACGAAGTTTTACGTGCTTTCATTGGACGATTTGTGGTAGTTTACTTTGATGACATACTGATTTATAGCAGATCTTTGGAAGAACATTTGGAACATTTACGTGCTGTTTTTATTGCTCTACGTGATGCACGTTTGTTTGGTAACCTTGGGAAGTGCACCTTTTGCACCGACCGAGTATCTTTTCTTGGCTATGTTGTTACTCCACAGGGAATTGAAGTTGACAAAGCCAAGATTGAAGCTATTGAGAGTTGGCCGCAGCCCAAAACGGTCACACAAGTGAGGAGTTTTCTTGGCCTCGCCGGATTCTATAGGCGTTTTGTGAGAGATTTCAGCACCATTGCTGCACCTCTCAACGAGCTTACAAAGAAGGATGTGCCTTTTGTTTGGGGTACCGCACAGGAAGAAGCGTTCACGGTATTGAAAGATAAGTTGACACATGCTCCTTTACTCCAACTTCCTGATTTTAATAAGACTTTTGAGCTTGAATGTGATGCTAGTGGAATTGGATTAGGAGGTGTGTTATTACAAGATGGCAAACCTGTTGCATACTTTTCTGAAAAATTGAGTGGGCCTAGTCTGAATTATTCTACTTATGATAAAGAATTATATGCTCTTGTTCGGACTTTAGAAACATGGCAACATTATTTATGGCCCAAAGAGTTTGTTATACATTCTGATCATGAATCTTTGAAACATATTAAAAGTCAAGCTAAACTGAATCGTAGACATGCTAAATGGGTTGAATTCATTGAGACTTTCCCTTATGTCATTAAACACAAGAAGGGAAAAGAAAATGTTATTGCTGATGCATTGTCTCGTTGCTATACTATGCTTTCACAACTTGACTTCAAAATATTTGGTTTGGAGACCATCAAAGATCAATATGTGCATGATGCTGATTTTAAAGATGTAATGCAGAATTGTAAAGAAGGAAGAATGTGGAACAAGTTTGTTGTTAACGATGGATTTGTGTTTCGTGCTAACAAGCTATGCATTCCAGCTAGCTCCGTTCGTCTTTTGTTGTTGCAGGAGGCACATGGAGGAGGATTAATGGGACACTTTGGCGTGAAGAAGACGGAGGACGTACTTGCTACACATTTCTTTTGGCCAAAGATGAGACGGGATGTTGAGCGTTTTATTGCTCGCTGCACTACATGTCAAAAAGCTAAGTCACGCCTCAATCCTCATGGTTTATATATGCCTTTGCCTGTACCTAGTGTTCCTTGGGAGGATATATCTATGGACTTTGTTTTAGGTTTACCTCGAACAAAGAAGGGGAGGGATAGCATATTTGTTGTCGTGGATAGATTCTCGAAAATGGCACACTTTATACCATGTCATAAAAGCGATGATGCTGTTAATGTTGCTGATTTGTTCTTTCGTGAAATTATTCGCTTGCATGGTGTGCCAAATACTATTGTTTCAGGTCGTGATACTAAATTTCTTAGCCACTTTTGGAGATGTTTATGGGCTAAGTTGGGGACTAAACTACTGATGAGGACATCAATACAATTGTTACACCCACAGCCCCTGCTGCTATACATACTGGACCAATTACTAGAGCTCGTGCACGCCAACTAAATTACCAGGTACTTTCGTTTCTTGGTAATGATTCTAATGTTCATGAGAATATGATGCTGCCTAAATTGGATACATTTGTTTTGCTTACAAATGAAGGGCATAGCTTGGAGAAGGATGAACATTGGAGCAAGAACAAGCATGGAGATGATGGCATGCGCAAGGGGAACAAGAACGGAGTTACAAGTGATGATTTCAGGACTTTGAAGCCACCATAATGGGTGCATGAAGCCTTGGACGAAATATACAAGATGCCACTTCATAAATTTCGTCCCGAGGCTATTTTAGGTGCTGCGTCACCTTATTATTGGGCCAGGCCCATGTAATTTCGAAATACATAAGTATAGGCTTTTTTTAGAGTCCGTATGTGTGGGGAAACAAGAGATAGGGTTGATTTCGGACCCCTCCACCAAGGGCCACGAAATCCACCCCCTCTTCCTCCATATATACAGCCCTTAGGGCATCGTTTAGACCTTGGGTTTTGTTTAGATTAAAAGTTCGCCATAGCTGCAACTTCGCGTACTTCGTTTGTGTTCAACGACCAGACAAAGGCGTCACAGAACCCCACCTTGATCAATAAAGCTTTCATCTTATATTCGCAATATCCAGATTGCAATCTCAGTTTCTTGCTTGTTCTTCGTTTGCTCGCAGGAAACAGACCCTCGTGGTCAGGTTGATCGTGCTCCGGCGTGGTCAATAACCTCTCGGAGTTGGTTTAGCGATTGCTAAGGCGCGACGTCCTCGGACGTTCGTAGTCGGATCGTCAAAGTCGACTTCCACCAAAGCGAAATCCACCATCTCATCGAAAGACGGGACACCTTTGCCTCTATCATTGAAGGAGCTTGTTTTGACGGTCTCATCGGTTGGAGTAGATGATGAAGCACACGGCTTGAAGTTGCTTATCGTAGGAGGAAGCAACTTGAACTTGTCGAAGTTTTCTTATAACTTGACTTGTCGTCGTTGCTTTGCGAAGGTTTGGTTGATGTAGATGTTGGAGGAGTCGTTGAAGCTTGGGTGTTGGAGAAGCCGTAGGACTTGGATGAGTACTTGGCGTACTTGAAGTCATCTTGCACTTCACGTTCCGCCTTGGTTGCTTGATGTATGAGTTCAATGAGGTTGGAACAGGGTTGGAAGTCGGCAATCTTCTTCATCGGATGATTGAGTCCATTCAAGAAACGTGCCATTGTTTGCTCATCATGTTCCGTGACATTGGCTCGAATCATGGCTATCTCCATTTCCTTGTAGTATTCTTCTACACTCTTTGTTCCTTGCTTGAGGAGTTGTAGCTTCTTGAAGAGATCGCGGTTGTAGTAGGTTGGTACAAAGCGTGCCCGCATGACATCCTTCATTTGAGCCCAAGTGGTGATTGGTGGATCACCTCTTGCTTGACGGCGTTCAAGGACTTGTTCCCACCATATGAGCACATAGTCTTGGAACTCAAGTGATGCCATTGTGATCTTCTTCTCTTCCTCATAGTAGTGCAAACGAAAGATTTTGTCGACCTTCAATGCCCATGAGAGGTACTCTTCCGGATCATTGCTGCCATTGAACTTGGGCATTGTGAACTTGAGCTTGCCATAGCGTTGCTCTTCATTGTGTTGTTGGCGATGGTGATGATGACGTCCTTGACGTGGAGGATAGTCATCCTCATGTTGCTCTTGGCGCGGAGGAAGTCCATGATCAACTTGCTCTTGTTGAACTTGAGGTTGAAGTGGAGCTTGACGAGCTTGTGGAGGGGCTTGAGGAGCTTGACATTGAACACACGTTTGGTAGTTCCTCTCTTGGATTTCTTCTCGAAGGATTCCTCTTGATTGCGCCGCTCGTGATTGCGGTTGGCAATGGCTCGGCTCGAATCTTGAAGGGCACGTTGCGCCTCAAGAGCTTGCGCTTCATATTGTTGTTGTTGAAGACGTTGAGCCTCGGCGTCTTGTTCTTCTTGGTGTAGACACGCTCGTTCTTCTTCTTGGTATGCTATGGAGTATGATCACTAATGTGCACAAGTCATGTTGCCTGCAATACTCAACGGCTAGTCTCAATGGGTAAGCTACGCAAAATGAGGCAATTGGGTTATCAATGCAATTGCAAGTTATGACCAAGATGTCGTCGAAGTTACCGTCCTTACGATGATGAGACCCTTGCGAAGATGAGCCGTGGTGGTGATGACGTCAACCGTACCTAGATAGCCGAAACACAAAAGGATACGGAATCCACAACTCAAAATCTCAAGGACCAAAATGTGTCAAAAATGTCATCGGAGGTATCATGGAAGATTTTGGTGTATGTGGGTTTGGAAAATGTGGTGGAATGTGGGGTTGTGGTGGTGGAGGAACTGACGAACTTCAGTTTCGTCAGGGTTTCACGGACGTCCGGATTTTTACGGTCGTCCGGACTTTGTCGGACGTCCAGCCTTTTCCGGTCGTCCGGAGCCTCGACGAAAATCGGGCTCGGGAAGAAGAACTGCGAGATTTCCGGGGAAGAAGAAGATGGTGAGGTCGAAATTGAGTGATATGGTGGATGGAAAAGGGTGGGGATAGTGGGGAAAGCTAGATCCACACGCAGCAACACAAATCCATGGACCAAATCCAACAAAATCTCAACTCACGAACAAATCAAAAAACAATTGGGGCTATTTTTGGTGGGGAATTTTCGGAATTAGGACGAAAACAACAAAATCAAGCTAGAAAACACGGGGTAGGGGCTCCAAAAACGTGATCAGCGTGGCTCATGATACCAAGATGATGTAGGGTGGAACCCTAGATGGATGATCTTTCACGTTTGGAGGGATCCTACGGAGAATCACGAAGAGCACACGGAAGCACAAAGGGACAACACGGGGGAAACGAGAGGGAGAATCACTAAACCGGCATAGAATCAATCACACGAGTGCTAGATCACCGACAACATAGAGTAACATAAGATCCATGATCAACTAAGGTAAGGATACATAGGAACAGTTCTTCTTCGTAAGGAGGTCTTGATGGTCTTCCCTCGAGAGGGGTCTTGAATCCGCTTGGGGGATCTTCTCCGAAGAGGTCCTGAGCTCCGAGGAGAAGTAGCCAAGTGGATGAGCAAGGCTCTCACACAAAATATGAGTTAAACCTATGCTGCCCGTACCAGGAGGTGGGGGCATCCTATTTATAGTCTTAGTGCAAATGGAAGTCAAAACGAACGGGTACAAGGGCTCCAGCCCGCAGGTTCGGTCACTCAGGAGTCGGACGTCCGGAAGGCGTCGGACGTCCGGAGGCTCGGGACGGTCCGATCGTCCGGGCGCGCTCGGAAGTCCGTTGTTTCAGCTCTGCTGTAGGCGCGTCGGTCGTCCGTAGATGGTCGGACGTACGGAGCTTCTGGAGGGGCCGGACGTCCGGAGGCTGTCGGTCATCCGTAGATTTGGCTCGGGTGTTGGTCGTCCGGTCGTCCGGAGGATCTCGGACATCCGTAGATTCGGTTCAGGTGGCCTGGTACCGGACGTCCGGAGGGTCCGGTCGTCCGTGTCCTGGGACTCATCGGACATCCAGACAGGGTCGAACGTCCAATGCCTGTAGCTTCTGCTGCATCTTTTCTTCTTCTTCAACATGCTTGGGGTCCTCGTCGTCTTGGCTCTTGCAAGTAGTAGATCCTTGGCTCACCTCCATGTACCTGATTACACATAGAGTTTCCGAATGAGGTATTAGCCATGTCTCATGATTAGGAAGAGGAAGTTCAGAGAGGAGCGAGTTCACCTTATCTTCGATAGCCTTAGCTCGGGCTCTTGTCATGGGTACAAGTGGTGTTGAGGGAGATGTAGGCACGTCCATGGGGATGAGTGAGGGATGCTCCGCATCAATTAATCTCATGAAAGTACTAGGTGCATTAGTTAACCCAAAAGGCATGATTAACCACTCAATAATCCAAACTTAGTTTTAAATGTTGTTTTCCATTCATCTCCCAATTTCATACGAATTTAATGGTATCCACTACGCAAATCAACTTTGGAGAATATTGTAGAGCCACTCAATTCATCAAGCATATCATCTAGCCTAGGAATAGGATGACGATAACGAATACTAATATTATTAATGCCTCTACAATCAACACACATACGTGATGTACCATCCTTTTTCGGCACTAGAATAATAGGAACAGCACAAGGACTAAGGGATTCGTGTATATAACCTTTGTCGAGAAGCTCTTGTACTTGACGCATAATCTCCTTCGTCTCCTCTGGATTGGTATGGTATGGCGCACGGTTTGGCAGTGAAGCACTGGGAATTAAGTCAATCTGATGCTCAATCCCTCAAATAGGCGGTAATCCCGGTGGCACGTCTTGTGGAAAGACGTCAGCGAACTCCTGCAAAATGTTAGTGACACCAGGAGGCAAAGAGGAAGGCACGTCCTCGAATGAAAATAATGCCTCTTTGCACACAAAAGCATAGCAAACAGATTTGCTGAAATCTAGCTCATTAATATCAGATTTGGTTTATTATTAGGCTTCATTTGTTGCTCAAATTCTTTTGCCACAATCTGATTTTCACTCTTATTCTTCTCCCGTTTTGTTTTATTAGCTCTATTAATATCATCTTTCAAAATAGAATCAGGAGTCATAGGAAGCAAAGTAATATTTTTATCCTTATGAACAAGAGTATACTGATTGTTTCTACCATGGTGTACATAATTTTTATCAAATTGCCATGGTCTACCAAGTAATAAGGAACATGCTTGCATAGGTACCACATCACAATCAACATAATCAGCATATGTAGAGATACTAAAATGCACACGAACAGTACGTGTTACCTTAACCTTGCCGCTGTTGTTGAACCATTGGATGTACTAAGGATGTGGATGTGGTCTTGTGGTGAGAGAAAGCTTCTCCACCATCTCCATGCTAGCCAAGTTGTTGCAGCTCCCTCCGTCTATGATGACGCGCACAGAACGTTCCTTCACAACTCCCTTGATATGGAACAAATTGTGCCTCTGATTTTGCTCAGCTTGTGTGACCTGCACACTCAAAACACGTTGAGCAACTAAACATCCATACCTGTCAGCGTCTTCAGGAGCCATGTATTGCTTCTCATGATCAGAATCATCTCCACCATGTTCTTCACGTGTAATAAGAGCCAAAGTCTCCTCATCATAGTCACTAGCGGACTCATACCCACCATCCTCAGTAGCAATCATCACACGCTAAGATTTGCATTGTCTCGCATAATGACTTCTTCCCTTACAACAACGACAAATAATATCACTTGTGTGCCCTGTTGATGCCATGGAAGAAGAACTCTATGGAGGCCCGGCAGGTGCGCTCTTGGCAAATAATGGTGGTTGTGACTGCTTTCTTGTATCACGGCTGGAGGTGGCACCTGATGGAGGTGCTGGTGCAGTTGAAGTAGAAGATGCACGCGGTGTCCATGATGAAGGTCGGCATACAGAAAAGTTAGTTCGCGCTAATGCTTGTCGATCCTGCACTTCACGTTCAGCTTTACAAGCAAGATGGAATAAACGAGTGATATTATTATACTCCTTATAGTCTAGAATGGTCTGAATCTCTCTATTTAATCCACCGAGAAAACGTGCAAGCATAGCTTCATTCTGCTCAACAATACCACATCTAATCATGCCAGTTTGTAATTCCTGATAATATTCTTCTACAGAATTTTTCCCTTGTCTTAAGCACTGCAATTTTTGAAGCAATTCACGTTGATAATATGGTGGAACCCAACGAGTACGCATAGCAGTTTTCAAAGCAGCCCAAGTAGTTGGAATAGGATATAATCTACAATGTTCAGACCACCATACACATGCAAAACTAGTGAAAGCACAAACAGCAGCGGCAACCCGTCTCTCCTCGGGATATTGTAAACATGTAAATCGTTGTTCAGTTTCTAACTCCCAAGTAAGATATATATCAGGAACATATCTACCCTCAAATGGTGGAATATTCAATTTCAGTTTAGGAAGATGGTCATGATCTCGTACCTGAGGGAGAGCCATACCATTGTGATTATTTGCATGTGGATGACCTGGTGGTTGTGGTGCAGGTGGTTGAACTCGGCTCTGATACCACTTGATAGAGGTGGGGGTGTCCCGATCTTTCGATGAGATGATAACTATCGATTTGGTGGAGACGACTTTGACGATCCGACTACAAACATGCACGACGTTGCGCCTTAGCAATCGCTAAACCAATCTCCTGAGGTTATTGACCACGTCGGAGCACGATCAACCTGACCACGAAGGTCTATTCCTACAAGCAATCGAAGAACGAGCAAGAATATGATAAAAGCAATCTGAATATTGCGAATATGTATGAAGTATTGATAATGGTGGGGATCCGAAAGTGGTCTTACTCTGGTCGTTGGACACAAACGAAGCACACGAAGTTGCGTTGGCTAACTTTTAACTAAACAAATCCCAAGGAAAAGCTACTAGATGGATCTATTTATATAGGAGGAAGGGGTGGCGGCCAAGGAGCTGGGAGAACGTCCCAAGGCATTCTAAAACCAACCCTAGGTCGTACAAGGCTCATGGGCCCAAGTGGAGGTGATACAACACCCTTGGACTTGTTGTTTGACTCGGATTCTGCTGCAGCGTCTGATTGTTTCATCGATATCTCAAAGCTCCGTATGAATTTTAAGGTGAATCCAATTGGGTTTGAAATATAACAAAATCTAGATTCCAACAAAAAAAGAATCACCCAATTCGGAGTCCGTATGAAAAAGTTGTTGACGTTTTGAGTTAGGTATGTCTGTGCAGTCCGAATCTGAATCCAGAACGTGAGAAACTTGGACTCTATCTTCTCTTGGCCCAAAAGTGACGTGAGAGAACTTTTTGAGCAGAAAGTAAACATCTCTTTCTCCCTTATCTTCATATGTGAATTGTACAAATGTCCCATACACCTGCAATTAGACAAAACACAAAAGTGTGTGAAGTATTTTTGTTCTGGATAACATAAATAGATTATTGAATAGTTTGCACTAGAAATCACCTGACAAATATGCATGTATGCAATATTTTTGGTCGTATCCAAGGTAGTCATGTCCTCATCATCCTCCCCTTTTTGAAAACAAAGCCGTCCTCGGCGTTGCTTAATCTGAAATGTGGCTAACAAAAGAGACAAGGTATACATGTTGTATATGTATATGTCATCCATTTTTACTTCCCTTGATTTTTGCACATATGACACATGTATATATGAGTAACTTTCATATATCATAAAATATAAAGCCAAAATATTATCATAAATAGAAGGCATGAAAATATTGCAACTCAGTTTGCACATATAAGTGAAGCTCTTATTCCTATCAAAAGATTGACAATATTCATCATTAAACCATTCCAACATTGGTGAATAAACCTTACTTGCATCAAATTTACATGCTACAACATGCTTAAATAAGCAAACATGCAGTAAGTCATTGGACACAGAATCATCACCAAGATTAGAGGTCATATCAAAATGATTAAACATTGGTTCTTTTGCATCAATAGTTAATTCAATGGGTGCACTTAAAATTGTTGGTATTTCAGTTGTTTGATCACATGATGCATTCATGATAGTAACATGATTCTCTAAAATAGGTGGCGTGCTCAAATCTACAGGTAACTCAACACATGATGTATTTAAGTTAATTAGGGATGCATCATTCTCATGTGAAGTTATATCATCAATACCTTTACTGTTACCTAGTCGCAAAGACGTAGCTGATGTCGGTATGGACAATGACAATGCACCATACACTTGAGATGATGTTGCACTCACAATCTGAGGTGTGGCTGCTCTAGTAGGTGCAACGGTGGAGGAATCAACCGATGGTAGTGAGCATGAATTGGAATAGTAGTTGTTGTAGTCACCCAATGCATCCTCCTATAACTGTCTCTCAAAGGTACAAGCACGAACATACATACGAGTAATGCAACGAGGAATATACCTAAATCTTGCCTGAATATCATGGTTCAAACCACCAAAAAATCTGTTCGTTGTATCATCCTCAGATTCTTCTATGTCACAATGATGCATATAAGATTTGAACTCTTGGTAGTAAGCATGAACAGTGTTATTGCCTTGTTTAAATTGTTCAAATTTGTGAAGCAATTCACGACGATAGTAAGGAGGGAAAAATTGTTATCTCATTATATGTTTCAAATCTTTCCAAGTTGTGGGTTGGTTATCAATGTTTTTCTTACAATGCACACTCCACCAAACAGAAGCAAAACCAGTAAATGCTCTAGTGGCAGTTCGTACTCGGTCAAGTTCAGAAAAGTCATAGTGACTAAAAACTTGTTCTACTTCAAGCTCCCAAGCTAGATAAATAGTGGGATTAAATCTACCCTCAAATGATGGTAAAGAGCTAACCTGGCCATGTGCTTGTGTGTGTTGTCCCAACTCTCGTGATGATGAAGATGTGTCCGTCGTCCAAGATCTTCTATCTCCGGAACCTGTCATGATTAGTAGAAACAAGAAACAAAATTCGAGAATAATATTCCTATGAACTACTAGGATGTGGTTGTAAAGTGCTCACAGTAAAGCAAAATATCAATATCTTACAAGTTCTTACCATACAGTAGGTGGTGACAGGCAACCAACTGTGTCAAATAACTTCAAAGATTGTGTAAAGGGATTGCCAGGGGAACGTACGTATACACGGTGTAGAAATATGTGGAGCTGGGTCGGCTATATATGGTAGAAAACGATTAGGAATAATCAATTCAAAGATGCAATGTTGAATAAACGCTGAACGACGTTACTGTGCTGGTCCTAGGCTAGACCGGACTAGAGACGCGAGCCTAGAACACTAATGAGGTCACAATATAGCACAGTTAGCATCAATAAAGGATACGAAGTAGCTCTGGACAGCAATATATAAGTGAAGATCACAACGGTAGTAAAGATAATGATGAAAAAGAACTGCCAAGCAAGACTCTCTCTCCAACTTTCCTCTTGAAAACTTTCAGCCAATTTTCTGATAAATTTTTTCAAAGAATGCTATTAACTCAAGCTTTCCAATGCAAGAAGAATCACTCAATTCCGAGTTGATATGAGAAGTCAAAAGATTCTAAAACTGGCTTGAAAAACTGGACTAAGCTGTGTTCGCGAACTTCGGAGGGCAAAACGACCTATTTAGAAGCCGATTTTGAGGTGCAAAATATTGAACTAGCTTCTGCAACTATTTAGATGCGGCTCGTCTCTAGTTTTAATATGAGTACTCGCGGCGCCAAAACGGACTTCGTATGAGGAAGTTATGCCTGTTTTACTGAGCAGTGCACAAAACAGATTCCAATCTGAATTCAGCTACGAGATTGAATCTAGATAGATCCGAACTTTGTTTTTTTTCTCTCTTTTTTTTCCTCACACTTTTTTTCTTTTTCTTTCTCTTTTTTTTTCTTTCCTTTTTTTTATTTTTTTCTTTATCTTTTTTTTCTTCCTCTTTCCAAGACAAACTAGATAAGATGCAGATTGGATCAGGCAAAGATGTGAATGGCCTCAACTATGATCATGACAATGAACAGTGCGTAGCACGTGGTGGAAATTGATGGATGGGATGGTGGACAGCGGAAGGGATAATGATGCAGCAGCGACGTGACTAATGTGAACAGAACTCGAAACTCTAGATGAACTAGACACTAAGACCAGCAACTCGACACGACGATCTAACTGATAATTCAATAATGCAAACAATGAAAAGAAAATTGCAAAGGCTCAGACTGGCTAGGACAAAGGATGAATAGATCTAACTTTTTTTTGTGGTTTTTTTCTTGGACAATAGGTAAGAAAATAAATATAATCTAGGGATGACTCGAAATTCTCACCGAGCAACCTGAGCTCTGATACCACTTGATAGAGGCAAAGGTGTCCCATCTTTCGATGAGATGATGGATTTTGCTTTGGTGGAAGTCGACTTTGACGATCCGACTACGAGCGTGCGAGGACGTCGCGCCTTAGCAATCGCTAAACTAACTCCGAGAGGTTATTGACCACGTCGGAGCACGATCAACCTGACCACGAGGGTCTGTTTCCTGCGAGCAAACGAAGAACAAGCAAGAAACTGAGATTGCAATCTGGATATTGCGAATATAAGATGAAAGCTTTATTGATCAAGGTGGTGTTCTGTGACGCCTTTGTCTGGTCGTTGAACACAAACGAAGTACGCGAAGTTGCAG
This sequence comes from Triticum dicoccoides, assembly GCF_002162155.2. Lineage (NCBI taxonomy): Eukaryota > Viridiplantae > Streptophyta > Magnoliopsida > Poales > Poaceae > Triticum > Triticum dicoccoides. The sequence continues at coordinate 291,546,062 of NC_041387.1, read as the reverse complement.
CTATGGAGAACTTTTAATCTAAACAAAACCCAAAGTCTAAACGATGCCCTAAGGGCTGTATATATGGAGGAAGAGGGGGGAATTTCGTGGCCCTCTGTGGAGGGGTCCGAAATCAACCCTATCTCTTGTTTCCCCACACATACGGACTCTAAAAATAGCCTATACTTATGTATTTCAAAATTACATGGGCCTGGCCCAATAATAAGGTGACGCAGCACCTAGAATAGCCTCGGGACGAAATTTATGAAGTGGCATCTTGTATATTTCGTCCAAGGCTTCATGCACCCATTATGGTGGCTTCAAAGTCCTGAAATCATCACTTGTAACTCCGTCCTTGTTCCCCTTGCGCAGGCCATCATCTCCATGCTTGTTCTTGCTCCAATGTTCATCCTTCTCCAAGCTAGGCCCTTCATTTGTAAGAAAAACAAATGTATCCAATTTAGGCAGCATCATATTCTCATGAACATTAGAATCATTACCAAGAAACGAAAGTACCTGGTAATTAGTTAGCGTGCGCGAGCTCTAGTAATTGGTCCAGTATGTATGGCAGCAGGGGCTGTGGGTGTAACAATTGTATTGATGTCCACATCACTTCCACCCACCACTCCGTTTCCCACCTAATTCTCACCAATTTTTGACCAGGCATACCACCATCACTTTCGCATACCATCACTGCTTTCCGTAACCACCATTGCTTACCTGCTTCGCACTCCGACAAATTTTTGACACGTTTTTGTTTTGAGAATTTGAGTTGCGTTTTCTGTTTCTGAATGCGTTTCCGCGACTTAGGGACGGTTCGACATCAACATCACTGCCGCTCATCTTCGCCATGGACTCTTCATCAATAATACCCGCTCAACAATTTTGACACCTTCAATCGTAAGCAAGGACGTTAACCTTGACGACACTTTGTGTACTCCTTGCCATTGCATTGATAACCCGATAGCCCATTTTGCGTAACTCTCCTATCGAAACTAGCCATTTGAATATTTTCGGCAACATTACTTGTGCACATTAGAGATCATTGCATATATCATCATCGTGGTGTTAATATCTTGGTATCATCTCTTGTGTCACAAGATTGTCATAGCATATACACAATTGCTAGCTTGGTTTGTGAAGTTTTGCATAAGTGGCCATCAAAAGAGCTCAACAGAGAAAGAGCCAAACAAGGTTTTAAGCAATCGAGAAAGAAAAGCAAAGATATTTTTAAGCACGAACCATAGCATCATACAACATTAAGATTGTCATACTCGATCATCTTCGGTCATATCATAGGAATACCATACATACAGCACACAAACCATAGCATCATACAACATTAAGATTGTCATACTCGATCATCTTCGGTCATATCATAGGAATACCATACATATAGCATACTCGGTATAGAAGTTGTTGCATTTTTTCTTAGTAGGTTGTGCACAAGTTTCGTATCCGCCTATTGTGCAATCCTGCTAGCATCTCTATAGTGTTGTGCAACGAGCATTTTTCGTGGATTCCACATTTTGAGCTCATTTTTGGTCGCACGACCCCATTTATCTATTTGCGTGTGTTTTTCCATGTGCCACATATTGCTATTGGTCTACTTGTTGCATTTGCAAATTTGCGAATCTTTTTCAATATCATTGAGTCGTACTAACAATTGCATCAAATTTTGTGCCACCATCCTCACCAAGCTCCCCCCAAAGGCTTTATTTGTGTAGGTGTGAGAACCGACAAGAATTTGTACCAATTGTGCTATTTCCTTGTTACACATTTGAGTGATCATTGATCCATCTCAACATCGGTCAAGGTACATTTGGAATAAGTTCTTCTCTTTCTCCCACTCACATATTTGGTTGAAATGATGGATAGTCCAAGTTCTTCTACCAACCCACTCTTCATTGACCAAGACGACGACTCAAACATCTACGTCACCATGAGCCACCTCTTCGGTCCACAACGAGCTTTGCATCAAGAACAGCGAGCATTGAGCGAACACATGTAAAATCGCGCCACTGACTTACGCCTCTCCGAGCAACTTACAAGAGACTACTTCGACAATAAGCTTGATAAACATAAACAAGAGAAGGATGCAGGAATGGACAAGATTCATGCCTTGTTGGTCAACCGCTCTTCTACCACTTCGTCATACTCAAGACGGAGCCACTCGAGTCGACACTCCAACGACCATCTCTGGTTCAAGTACACCAACATCGAACACTCTTCGACAAGCCGCACGCCAAGACCGTTAAGCAAACTGCAATCCTCTACACAGAACCGATCCTCAAGAGCAACTTCTAGCACAAGAACATCGACATCATCAAAATCAATCTACCTTCACGCAAGCACAAGAAAGGCAACGTCTATGCCAACAAGAGGAAGAGCGCACACGCCAATACCAAGACGAGCAAGACACCAAAGATTCCCGTCAACAACAACAACAACAGCGTGAAGCCCAAGATCTTGAGGCGCAATGTGCCCTCCACGACATGAGTCACACCGTCGCCGATCGCAACCGACATACACGTGAGCAAGAAGAAGCACTTTGCGAAGAAGTCCAAGAGAGGTATCAAGCACGATTGCATAGACAAGTTCCACAAGCTCCTCAAAAAGTCCCACAAGCTCGACAAGAACCTTAAGTCTGTCAAGAGAAACAAGAAAATGGGAATCCTCCACGACAAGAGCAACATGAGGTTGACAACCCTCCTCATCAAGAGCGACATCATCCTCGACCCCAACACAATGAAGAGCAACGCTACGGCAACCTCAAGTTCACCATGCCCAAGTTCACCAGAAGCAATGATCCCTAAGATTACCTATCATGGGCATTGAAGGTCAACGAGATCTTTTGTTTGCAAAACTATGAGGAAGAGAAGAAGATCGCCATGGCATCCCTTGAATTCCAAGAGTATGTACTCATTTGGTGGGAACAAGTCCTTGAGAGCCGAGAAGCAAGAGGTGAACCACCCATCACAACATGGGACCAAATGAAGGATGTCATGAGAGCGCGTTTTTCCCCAACATACTACAGCCACAACATCTTCAAGAAGCTCCAACTCCTCAAGCAAGGAACAAAGACAATTGAAGAGTACTACAATTAAATGCAGATTGCCATGATAGGATCCAATGTCATGGAAGATGATGAGAAAACTATGTCACGTTTCTTGAATGGGCTCAACCACCCTATCAAGAAGATCGTTGACTTCCAACCCTACTCCAACCTCATCAAGATACCACAAGCGGAATGTCAAGTGCAAGATGACTTCAAGTATGCCAAGTTCTCTTCCAAGACCTACGCCTCCTCCTACAACCAAGCTTCAACGACTATAACGACTCCTACCTCGACAAAAGATTCACCAAGCAACGGCGAGAAGTTTAATTACAAGAAGACTTCGAAAACTTCAAGTCACCTTCCTACTACAAGCAACTTCAAGCCGAGGGCTTCATCATCTACAACTCCCCCGGATGAGACCATCAAGACAAGTTCCATCAAATGCTTCACATGTGGCGGCCCAGGACACAAGTCTTTCGAGTGCACCAACAAGCGCACCATGATCCTCAACGATGACGGTACATACGATTCCATGAGTGAAAGAGAAATAGTTGCGCTTGAGAATGTGGCCACGCACCGGCAAGTGAATGAGGATGAAGATGATCAAGTCTTTTGTGACAAAGATTCGAGCCCCACTCTCGTTGTCTCCAAGGTCTTGACGCTTCAACATCAACAAGACGAAGACCAATGATGTTCTTGCACACCAAGGCCGGCATCAATGGAAGGTCCGTGAAGGTCATCATCGACGGAGGGAGTTTCCATAACTTGGCGAGTGAAGAATTATGTTCCAAACTCCAATTGGTCAAGATGAAGCACCCACACCCATAGAAGGTCCAATGGCTTACCGACTCTGGCAATATTCAAGTGGAACATATGGTGCAAGTTTCCTTCAAGATCGGAGCATACGAAGACACTTTGGAGTGTGACGTCGCTCCGATGTCTGTTTGCGACCTCCTTCTTGGACGACCATGGCAGTTTGACCGAGGCATCATACACAACAGACGTACCAATCACTATAGCTTCAAGATGAAGGGAAAGGAGTACGTGCTACGACCTACGTCTCCTAGTCAAGTGATCTCCGACAAGCAAGCCACCCATCTTGGAGAGAAAAGTGAGAAAGCGAGCCACCACCAAGAGAGTGAGTGCCACAAGCCAAAATTGAGTGCCTCCACGATGAGAGACAAGAAAAACTTCGTGCTATTTGCTACCAAAAGTGAGATGAGAGATGTGTGTGAGAACCCATCAAGTGTTATGCACTATGTCCTGTTGTGCAAGGAAGAGGGACCTAAAACTAAAACCTCACACAATCTACCTTTAGTGTTGTTTTCTTTATTGCGGGAATTCCAAGACGTATTCCCCGATGAGATACCTCAGGGTCTACCTCCTCTTTGAGGCATAGAACACCGCATCGACCTCATCCCCAGAGCACCTCTTCCTAACAAGGCTCCATACCGCGTCAATCCCGAGGAAACAAAGGAGATCCAATGGCAAGTACAACAACTCATCAACAATGGCCATGTACGAGAAAGCTTGAGCCCTTGTGTCGTCTCGGTAATCCTTGTCCCCAAGAAAGATGGTACTTATCGCATGTGTTCCGATTGCCGTCCTATCAATGCTATCATAGTAAGATATCGTTACCCCGTTCCATGCTTAGATGATATGCTAGATGAGATTAGCGGAGCCATAATCTTCTCTAAGATTGATCTTAAAAGTGGCTAGTACCAAATCCTCATACAAGAAGGTAACGAATGGAAAACTGCATTTAAGACCAAATTTGGCTTATATTTTATGCCAATGGGTTTACCCGAAGCACCCGGTACTTTCATGCGAGTCATGCTTTTTGTTCTTCGCCCCTACATTGGTGTATTTGTTGTGGTCTATTTTGATGATATTCTTCTCTTTAGAAAATCCCTCAAAGATCATGTCACCCATCTTAGAACCATTTTGCAACCCCTTAGGAACGCGCGCCTTTATGCTAATATGGACAAATGCCTTTTCGATGTTGATAAGCTTGTTTTATTGGGTTTTGTAGTATCTTCTAAGTGTGTGCATGTAGATAAATCTCAGATCAATGCAATTAAAACTTGGCCTAGGCGGATTTTATCATAGATTTGTGAAGGATTTTAGCACCATTGCTTTACCATTGCATGCTTTGAGTAAGAAAAACACGCCTTTTGTGTGGGGACCATCCCAAGACACCGCATTTAATGAGCTTAAGAATTTTTTTACACATGCTCCTTTGCTTGCATTACCCAATTTTGATAAACCATTTGAGATACATTGCGATCCTAGTAGTTATGGCATAGGAGGTGTGTTAATGTAAGAGAAATGCCCCATAGCTTACTTTAGTGAGAAACTCTCCGGAGCACAACTCAATTACCCTATCAATGACAAAGAGCTATATGCTTTAGTTCGAGTATTGCATGTTTGGTAGCATTATCTCCGTCCTCATGTGTTCATTCTCCACACCAATCATAAAACATTTAAGTATCTTAAGGGTCAAACTAAGTTAAACAAGCGTCATGCTAAGTGTAGTGAATTCATCGAGTCATTTCCTTATGTCAACATGTATATAAAAGGTAAGGAAAATGTTGTGGCAGATGCGCTTTCTTGTAGATGCATGCTTGTTACCCAACTTGAATTGAATGTCATTGGTTTTGAGCACATAAAAGACTTGTATTCACATGATCCTACTTTTGCTATTCCTTATGCGAAGTGTTTGACGCATACATCTTGGGAACCATACTACCTCAAAGATGATTATCTTATAAGAGCTAACAAACTATGTATCCCCGAGTCTTCCCTTCGTTTGCTACTTCTGCAAGAGGCTCATGGAGGTGGACTGATGGGACACTTTCGATGCGGCAAGACATTCGCAATGCTCTCCAAGAACTATTTTTTGCCCAAGATGTTCCGCGACATCTCACGTTTCACCAACCGATGCTTGATGTGTCGCAAAGCTAAGTCAAAAGCTCAATCACATAGTCTCTATATGCCACTTCCTATTCCATATCACCCATGGGAAGATATTAGCGTGGACTTTGTGCTTGGTTTGCCTCGAACTCGAAATGGCAAAGATTCCGTGTTTGTTGTTGTGGACCGATTCTAATTGGCTCATTTCATCCCATGCAACAAGATAGACGATGCTTCACATATTGCCAATATTTTTTGTAGGGAAATCTTGCAACTCTATGGAGTGCCCAAGACTATTGTCTCAGACTGCAATGTCAAGTTCTTGAGCTACTTTTGGAAGACCTTATGCGCCAAGCTCGGAATCAAGCTTTTGTTCTCTTCAGTATACAATCCTCAAACTGACCGCAAAACGGAGGTCACGAACCAGACACTCTCCACTCTACTACGCGTGTTGATAAAGAAGAACATCAAGGAGTGGGAGGAGTGCTTACCCATCGCCGAGTACGCCTACAACTGTGCAAGACATTCGACTACCGGCAAGTCTCCCTTCGAGGTGATCTATGACTCCAACCCGTTGTCCCCATTGTACATTCTTCCTCTACCACTACAAGAGTGCATTAACATGGACGCGAGTGCCAGAGTCAACTAACTCAAAAAGATGCATGAAGATACAAGGCACACCATCGAGCGCCAAGTACAACGGCTCGCAACCAAGCTCAACATCAACAAGCAACCCATGGTATTCAACAATGGAGATCTTGTATGGCTACACCTTCACAAGGACCGCTTCCCCAACAACGCAAGCCCAAACTTCTACCATGAGCCGATGGACCCCTCAAGGTGCTTGAACGCTAAAACGACAACGCCTACAAGATCGACATCCCACGAGACAAGTACAATGTGAGCAATATCTTCAACGTCAAGGATCTCTCCCCTACCATGGTGATGAAGATTTCGATCCAAGGTCGGATCTTGACCAGGGGGGAGATGATGCGGAGCATCCTATGGTCATCCCCATGGACCTACCATCGTCTCACCAAGCACCAATAGAACCTATGACACGAGCACGAGCAAGAGCTCTCGATACCGATGTGACATCTCTCCTTAATAAACTTCCAAATGAATCATGTGAGACTTGGCTACTACCTCAAACGGAAATGCTATATGTGCTCAGGTACCTAGAAGACCCTCTCAGAGATGGTCGTTAAGACGGACATGTACCCAAGTTCATGGACGAGAGGAACCATTGGAATGAGTCGAGAACAGCTCCAAGGACCCAAACATCCGGCTAGGACCCTGGACACCCGGCCCCTGGAGGTGTCGCCAGCCACAACGGCCAAACAAACAAGTCTACAGGGCCCGGACATCCAGCGTTGAGCCTAGACATCTGGACAAGCCCATCCAGAGAGTAGAGGTACAAGCCCATCAGCCCGGACATCGGACCAAGGGCCCGGACATCCGGCTCTTCCTGAGCCGCCGGACATCCGACCTTCCACCCGGACATCCGGACAAGCCTATCTCAACAGAAGACCCAGCCTGACAGCCCTGACATCCGGCCCCTCGTGAAGGGCCAAGCATAGCAGGCATGACAAGCAAGCATGAATGAGTAGGCACATCAAGGCTCAAACAACTCCTACCCATGCTAGTGGATTTTTACTAATTACTGTGGCAAAGATATGTCATGTAGAGGAATGGAATCAACTACCGCAGCATGTAACAGTTGAATCGTTGTTGTCCTAATGCAGTACAAGAGAGCAGGAGCGAGAGAGTGGGATTGTATCGGAGTGATCAAGGGGGTTTGCTTGCCTGGCACTTATGAAGGTAGCATTTTGTCTTCATCAGTGACATCGATCTCAACGTAAGAAAACGTCTACCCAGTGGGAGCAAACACCGGCAACACAGAAGGAGCACAATCAATTCAATGCAACAATATGATGCATGATCATGACATGTCAGTATGTTGCTGATTGGGCTAATGCAACTAGCAACCAGATTAAATGAAGTTGGTTTGAACCAAAGGTTCAAATTCAAACTCCATATGTGATTATTCAAATGGCATTTAATTGATTTGACCTAATCAGTAGGTTTAACTTGCTTTAACATGAATGCAAATAGTATCATTGGATAGATTGGATCTGATCATTTTTCATATGTAAATTATTTTCATTCAGGTTACGATTTATTTTCTATGGTTTTTAGAAGGTTAGGACATTTTCTAAAAATAAATAAATCATTTCTGATTTATTTAAAATCCCAGAAAAGCTTTACTGCGTCAGTAGTATGTCACAATGATATCAGCAGGTCAACTAGGTCGCACAGGGTCAAACCTGACCAATGGGGCCCACTAGTCAGTGACCTGGTGTTAGTTAGTGACACAAACTGGTGGGTCCGGTTAACGGCCACGTCAGCTTAGTCAACCTCACGTGTGGTTTCGCTAGTTTTGTTAATTAACCTAACCTACAAACTAAACAATGGCTAATTAGACAGTAGGGCCCACTGTCAGTGTCTAAGGGGGTTAATTAGCGGGTGATTAGCCCCTAACAAAATGGCCATGTCAGCGGTTAACCGCCTGTGACACACAGACGAGGCGGTGCCGCTCGTCTCGATGATGAGAGGAGGCGGGGATGGGCTCTACAGCTGCAGCGTGACGAGGCGCGTCGGGTGGTGGTTGTGTGTGATGCCCGTGCTGACAACAATGGCGACGACAATGATGATAGCGGTAGCCGGAGCACGACTGTGCACGTGCGTGGTGCTACAACTTCAGGGCGAGCAAACAAAGGTACTAGGCGGCGCCTAAGGGGCAGCAGGAGCACGCCAGAGCAACTGGTTGGAGCGGAGGGGCTCGGGAGCATGTACCTCGCCGGCCATGGCGGACGACGGCTTCGGGTGCTTGCGGGGCGGTGGCTAGCACGCAAATTAAAGCACATAGAGAGATGGGAAGGGGGCAGAGGCTCACGGTGAAGACGATGAGCAGGTCAGTGAGATCGAGTGAGGCTGGAGCTGATCGAGACGATGAGGCGGGTCTTCGGCGGCCGAGGACGGGGACGGTGTCGAGGGCGGCGCTTCGGGGCCCTTCCGGTCGCGTTGCTTGGTGAGGAGATCGGGGACGAGGTGGCACAACTCGGGGACAACTTAGGGCGGCACGGGGAGCATGGTGGACGCGGTGACAGCGAGTGGCAATGACGTGCGAACTCGGTGTGTGAGAGGGAGGGTGATAGTGGGGGGAGAGGCACCGGGAGAGCGAGAGATGGTCGAGGGGGGTGTTGTGACTTCACCATGGAAGGCCAGGGTGAAGCGGCAAGCAGGAGGTGCCCATCGGTGGCCGTGCGCATGTTGACGCGCCGTGGGCACACGCCCTCGTGCCCACTAGCACGAGGTTAGGGTGACTAGCAGGTGGGTTGGGCTATGAGCTACAGTGTTAGGCCGTCTACAGGAGTAGTCCAGGTAAGTGGTTGCCAGGTATCTCTCTCTCTCTCTCTCTCTCTCTCTCTCTCTCTTTGTTTTTGTTTTCTATTTCTGCTATAGTTTTGAGCTTAGAAAAATACCAAGGCATTTCCTAATATCCTGAAAATATTCACGGACACTTGCTGAATTATTTTAGTGGCCCACAAATAGTTCCAGCATTATTTGAGCATTTCAATTATTTATAGCAATTAAATGTCCAAATTCAAATACAATATGATTTAACTCAAAAATCTAGAGTGGCCTAGAAAAATGTGCACCATTTTTGGCAGGGGTTCTAGACCAATTCAAAAATGATGAACTTTTGCGAATGGCATTTTGGGTCAATTGAAATCATTTTAATTTGAACCTAGTATTTTAGAGGGGTGGTAGGGTTTGATCAATCCCCATTTCAAGTTTAACAAAAAATTAAACATGATGAATGGATGCTTATGCAAAGATAGACAAGGTTAATGCTAGGGCTGTGACACGGTCATCCCGTTGATGATATGGAATGAGGCGCATCACATGTGTTGGTTCACCCCTGATATTCACAGGCTATAGAAAGCAGTGAAGAGTGCCACCGAAGGCATCACTCCTAGGAAGGCCTCAGAGCGGTAGATGAAGATGGAGAGGATGACGATGGAGTTGGGTTGAAGATGAACTAGATGGATCTGGTAATGGTCGAGGATGGCACAGAGGAAACTGGAGAAGGGTGGCACCAAGCATGCAAAGAAGGAGTGGAAGAAGGAAACTGGTAATTGTCGTGGCCTCTAGGTCGCGAGGCAAGCGCAAGCCCGGCCAGATCCCAGTGGCCTTCCACTCGTTGTGGTCGCAGGACACCATGGGACGCACCTTGCCTAACCCCTCTTCACTGATGATGGTGATCCTCGGCAAGCCGGGCTCCAGCTTGTCGACAGCGGGCTTCTTGTATGCCTTGGGAGCGATGGCAGCGGAAGTGGATTGGGGGTTGTAGAAAGAGGAAGTAGATAGCAATGAGAAGGAGAGGTGAGGCGTGCGATGGAAGACAAATGATGGTGTCTACGCCCCACACGGGTCTATTTTATGGCAGGGCTAGCGGTTATCCAAGCGTCATGGGGAAGTGGGGGCGTCCCTGTCCCGTTGTGCTGCCACACGTCCCTACCTGGGCCCAGCAGTTCGCTTAGGGCCCGCATCATTTCATTCCTAACAGGCGGATACATGCGAGTCGCGGGCCCAGGGGCTACTATCGGCCTAGTGGGAACTAGGATACAACGGGCCCACTGCCTATGGCCCAGGAATCGACACTAGGAGCAGGCCACAAGAGGCGGCCCAACCATGGGTGCCATGAAGCAAGACGCCTCGCGAGGACCCCCGCCACAAGGCGGGGCTCTATGGAGGACAGCGGTAAATGGCATCACGGGGCCCCCCTCACGAGCCGATCTCCCGCAAGGCCCTTCGCGTGGGAGGCCGTGTGGTGCCAGTTGTGTGGTCATGTGCCCATCACATGGGTGAAGCGCCCACGCTAGGTGATGCTAGAGAAGACTGTGCCAGCAGGCGTGGCCAGGGCAGGTTTCCTCTTTGGTGATAAGGGAGCAGCGTCGTCTGCCTCCCCACAAAGCCAGCTCCAAAGCTTACAACTTCGATACAAGAAGATCAGGATGACACAACACGCTAGGGCAGGTATCATCGCTGAGCCCACCCGTGCGTTAGGATAGCTTCTTTAGCACGCGATGACCGCCTTTTGTCAGGTAAGACTGGGTGCCTGTCCCTTTGAATTGATGTGTGTGGCAACTATCCCCGCCAATATTTTTGGGGGAAGAGGACCAAGGCGACTATAAAAGGGGAAGTGCCATCACCGTAGAGGGGGGGGGGTCATGGAATCGATCCCTGAGAGCTTTACCTTGTAGCTCATGATCTCTGTCTCCACAAGCAATCGCTCCAAGAAGGAGTAGGGTTTTACACTACATGGTGGCCCAAACCTGGGTAGCTCATTGTGTCCCTATCGTACCTTGCTTGGCGTAGCCTTGCCAAGCTCGTCATTTAGTTGCTAGGTCGCGAACCAGGGCCCTAGAGTCAGAACAAGGGTTTTGGAGGATTTCCCGTAGCACAAATCAATCCCCTGACAAAAATTCCTCAGGTTATGGTTTATGGAGCAATATTCATTTATTGGAGAAAATCCCTATATGCATTAAAGGTGATAAACACTTTCCATAAAAGAATTAAGCAAGAAAGCTAAAGAAACTATTGTCGCCGCGCTTCCAGAGGGAACAACGGTGTTCCATGCGACCGCGGGCACTCTCATGAGCAGTCATTTGGCGTGATGTCACCTCTGGGAGATCAGTTAGTCACCCCATTGAAGCAGATCATGGGTCAGATATACAGTGACTCTAGAAACACATCTAGAAGGAAGAACCCTTGCCATCGGAGCCCATCCAGTGGGAGGATCAACACGGAGTAGGAGGGGATTCCTCTCATCAGGAGGGAAACAAAGTCATCATTGATTGCTTGTATCTGCGTTTGTATCTCCCCGAAGAGGATATGATGATGTAGTACAGCAAAGGTAAGTATTTCCCTCAGTTATGAAACCAAGGTATCATCCAGTAGGAGAACCAAGCAACACTACGTAAACATCACCTGCACACAAAAAATAACAACTTGCAACCCAACGCATAAGAGGCGTTGTCAATCCCTCCTCGGTGTTGAGATAGATTAAATTGTATGAGATTTGATAAATAGATCTACCAAAAACACAAAATAAAATAAATCATGACAATATCCAAAGCAAAGATCATGTATATAGGCATCACATCCAAGATTAGTAGACCAAAATGATTCTGCATCTACTACTATTACTCCACACATCAATCGCTATCCAGCATGCATATAGTGTCTTAAGTTCTTGGAAAAACAGAGTAATGCAATAAGAACGATGAATGATGTAGACAAGATCTATTCATGTAGGAATAGACCCCATCTTTTTATCCTTAATACCAGCGATACATGTGTGTCATGTGTCTTTCTGTCACTAAGATTGAGCACCGCAAGTTCGAACCCATCACAAAGCACCTCTTCCCATGGCAAGAGAAATGAATCTAGTTGGCTATAACAATCATGCATAAAAGAGTTCATCAAAGAATCAAATAATATTCATGGATAGAACTGATCATAAACCAACAATTCATCGGATCCCAACAAACACACCGCAAAAAGTCATTACATCAAATAGATCCCCAAGAACATCGAGGAGAACATTGTATTGAAGATCAAGAAGAGAGAAGAAGCTGATGAGGACATCAATACCATTGTTACACCCACAGACCCTACTCCTACATATACTGGACCAATTACTAGAGCTCGCGCACGCCAATTAAATTATCAGGTACTTTCGTTTCTTGGTAATGATTCTAATGCTCATGAGAATATGATGCTGCCTAAATTGGATACATTTGTTTTCCTTACAAATGAAGGCCCTAGCTTGGAGAAGGATGAACATTGCAGCAGGAACAAGCATGGAGATGATGACATGCGCAAGGGGAACAAGAACGGAGTTACAAGTGATGATTTCAGGACATTGAAGCCACCATAATGGGTGCATGAAGCCTTGGACGAAATATACAAGATGCCAGTTCATAAATTTCGTCCCGAGGCTATTCTAGGTGCTGCGTCACCTTATTATTGGGCCAGGCCCATGTAATTTCGAAATACATAAGTATAGGCTATTTTTAGAGTCCGTATGTGTGGGGAAACAAGAGATAGGGTTGATTTTGGACCCCTCCACCAAGGGCCACAAAATTCCCCCCTCTTCCTCCATATATACAGCTCTTAGGGCACCGTTTAGACTTTGGGTTTTGTTTAGATTAAAAGTTTGCCATAGCTGCAACTTCGCGTACTTCGTTTGTGTTCAACGACCAGACAAAGGCATCACAGAAGCCCACCGTGATCAATAAAGCTTTCATCTTATATTCGCAATATCCAGATTGCAATTTCAGTTTCTTGCTTGTTCTTCGTTTGCTCACAGGAAATAGACCCTCGTGGTCAGGTTGATCGTGCTCCGGCGTGGTCAATAACCTCTCGGAGTTGGTTTAGCGATTACTAAGGCGCGACATCCTCGCACGTTCATAGTCTGATCGTCAAAGTCGACTTCCACCAAAGCGATATCCATCATCTCATCAAAAGACGGGACACCTTTGCCTCTATTAAGTGGTATCAGATTTCTAGGTTGCTCGGTGAGATTTTATAGTTTTTCGTAGTTTAGATCGACTCTGTTCTTCATACCTATAGTCCACGAAAAAGCCAACAAAAAAAATTAGGATTAGTTCATCCTATCCGAACCAGTCTGAGCCTTTGCATAGTGGTTTCAGTATTTTGCTTTGTTGAATTTGTGGTTGCATCGTCGCGTCAGGTTGCTGGTCTTAGCGTCTAGTCTTTTAGAGTTTTGAGTTCTGGTCATAAGTTGTCACGCCGCCGCCGCAACATCGTCATCGCTCCTGCCATCTACCACCACCGCTGATCTGCCACTGCTCTGAATCCATATCCATATACCACCATCAATCCGTATCCATATACCACCACCGATCTGTATCCATATACCACCACTGCTACCATATACCACCACCGCTGCCATATCCTACTACCATATATCCACCACTAATCCGAGTCCTTTCCATATTAGGTTTGTTTTCGAGATACTTTTGTTTTCTGATTCGTGTTTCCTTGCCTGAGTAGGTTTCGAAAAAAAGAGTTTGGAGACCCCCGTGCAGTTTTTAGGCCAAAATTTCGGCGACCAAAAATATTTTTTTCCTATCCTATTTTTAGGCTTTTCTGAGTCTTTTGAGACACTCGCCATCATAGTGATTTTTTGTCGCACTTTTTTGTTGTCGCTGCCCTGATTTTAGAAAAAAAAATAGCCACAAAAATTTCGTGCCCATCCTGTCAGTTTGACCTGGGAAGAGTTTTGAGACACTCGCCATTATAGTGATTTTTCGCAAAAAAAAGAGCGCCAAAAAAAAGAGCGATTTTTTTTCCATAGTGTGCTTCTCCGTTGTTTATGTGCAGAGCCGTGATTTTGTTAGTGTTCTAGGCTCGCGTCTCTAGTACGGTCTAGCCTAGGACCAGTACAGTACCGTCGTTGAGCGTTCAGTCAACTTTGCATATCTGAATTGATTATTGCTGACCCTTTTTGCTACCGTATTATAAGCCTTCCCAGCTCCACATACATTTATGTCGTGCGTTTGACTCTCCCTGGTAATAGCTCTATCCAAGCTTTGAGAGTTTTGTCTAAAACGGTTGCTGCTCACCACCTGCTGCTTGGTAAGAACTGGTAAGAATTTGAGATTTGCTTGACGGATTTGTGACACCCACCACCACCACCACTTGTTAGTAGTCTATAGGATCATATTCTTGTGTGTTTCTATTGCTGCTAACCATGCAAGGATGACAAGCCGACGAGATTGACTGGGAGAATTTAACGAACAAGGAGCTTCATGATAAGTTTCAGCAAATGATGACTGAACAGGTGCAAGATGTGCTGAACAATTTTGAAGAGGCCATGGAGAAGATCACTGGCCTTGAGAAGACGTTCAAAACAAAGCTCGATAACAGATTTAATGAACTGCTTGCGCGTCTTCCACCACCGGCTGCACCTGCCGCACCTCTGCCACAACAACAACAACAACAACATCGACTACCTCCACGTCACGAAACAGCCCTCCGCCGAGCGAGCCGTGTCCTTCTTCATCCTAGCCAAACTATTGGTGCTGCTGTTGATACTTCTGTGGCTCCTGCAGCTGATGCGGAGGATGATTTTGCGGGAGATTACGAGGATGAGGTTGATCAAAATCAGAACTACGTGCAACCACCAGCACCACAACCACCAGGTCGTCCAAATGCAAATAATGGCAATGGTAGGGCTCCCCCTTAGGTACGAGATCATGACTATCTCCCTAAACAGAAATTGAATATTCCACCATTTTAGGGTAGTGTCGTGGTTCTAAGCCTGACAGTAGAAAGGGGGGTAGGTATGGAGAGGCAAGATCTTAGCTATAGCGAAGATGTACACGCGATGTTTACGAGTTCGGGCCCTTCTCGGAGGAAGTAATAGCCCTACGTCTCGGAGCCTGGAGGCGGTTGATTGGATTATGTGTGTTGGATTACAGAGTGTGCGAACCCCTGTCTCGGAGGAGGGGGGCGGCTTATATAGAGTGCGCCCGGACCCCAGCTCCCCTCCATTACAAGGGGCTTAATGTACATAAAGTAAGGGCGTTACTGGTAATGCCAGCATTTAGTACTCTTAATGCTCATGAAGAATAAGGAGTAAATATCTGGTCGTTGTATGCTCTTGCGGCTTCTGGTCTTCGATATGATCGAGTGATCTTCCTTGTAGTCGAGTGACGACAGGTAACGATCGTCGAGTGGTGTGAACGTCGAGTGGATTGCACTTGACGTACGAGACTGGTCTTCTTCCGTTGACTCTTGGCCTTTCCATCTTCCAGGGTAGTGACCTTGGGTAGGACGTATAAGTCGAGCCTATGACCCTACCCCGGGTCTGTATCCTCGTCAGTAGCCCCAGAATGGATTAAGGTATGAGAGGAAAGTAAGACAGCGTTGGACCTGTCCTGTGCTTCGTGTCTCCACGAGTGTTTCCTGTTAGGCTGAACGCCTGCTTTGATACTTCGGAGTCGACTCGCTTGCCTTGATCCATTCATGAAGTCGTCGACTGGACTGGTGGCCTCATGCGTCGAGTGTCATGTGGGAGCGTGAGATCTCGGGCGAGATTGTCTGCGAGGAATCCCGGATTCTGCGGGATATGAAATTTCGGAAGAGCGCGCGGGTAGGAGGGCGCCAAAAAAGGGGAACTCGGACGAGTCGAGACGCCTCGATTATCGCGCCGCCTTTTTCACCATGTTCGCGGCGCACAACTGTAGCAGGATTTGACGGGATTGCCCGGCCCCACGCGTCAGTCACATGGAAGTGAGCCTTTATAAGGCGACGGGGCCGGGGTGCTTGCACTCTGCATGCCCGCCTCTTCTTCTTCTTTCTCCGCTCCTTTGCCAAACCAAGCGCTTCCGCCTCCGACGTCACCGCTTTCCGACCATGGTGAAGGACAAGACGGCAGCGCTAGAGTGCGCCAAGAAGGCGACGGGGGCGGCGAAGGACAAGAAACCAAGCCGCGGATCGTCATCGCGCTCGGGGTTGCCGCCAGGCTGGATCCAAGGTGATTGGATCCGGTCTTCGATCCGGCAGGAGGATCTGACCGAGCTGGAGGAGACCGGGCTGATTGCAGAGGGAGCGGCGAGGCTGCCGAAGGGAGAGACGGAGCCGCAACCTTGACAGGGTGAGTGTGTCTTGCTCGCCACCCATGTCGACCGGGGCTTCTCGCTTCCTCCGCATCCTTTCTTCCGAGGGTTTTTGAACTTTTTCGGGGCACAGCTCCATGACTTTTCCCCCAACACCATCACGTATCTAGCCGCGTTTGTGTCGATGTGTGAGAACTTCTTAGGGTGTCGACCGCACTGGGGTCTATTCAAACATATCTTCACCATTCGTTCCCAGTCGGTTAAGAAGGCGAAGTCGAGTGACTCGAAAACCCATGTTATCCAAATGTGCGGGGGTTTAGGTATCCAAAAGAGGAATAGGAGTGCTTTCCCCGCCATTATCCTCCCTGAATCCGTCAGGGGCTGGCAATCGACCTGGTTCTACTACCAGGACGTGGCGACTCCGGGCCAGTCGACCGGTCTTCCTCCTTTTTCATTCGACCATGTCCAGACTCCTGCTCCACTGAAGGTTACTGCTGCCGAGACCATGGAGACGAGGATGTTAGTGGACCGAGTGGTCCAGCTCATCAATGATGGTTTCACTGGAATGGACTTGCTGGAGGTGTTCCTCGCTGGGCGTATCCAGCCTCTCCAGTCTCGTGACCACCCGATGTGGTTGTACTCTAGGCCGAGCGACTCCACTCGGGTCCATCCAGAAGAAGTGCCGCTCGGCACCGTGGCCTTGTGGTTGAAGGGTATCACGGCCAATCAAGATAACCCTAGAGGATACAAGTGAGTCACCCCTTTCGAAAGTGACAACCCACCCGACAAGGTACTTTCTTCGTTCCGACTGTTTTCCGCTTGCATTCCGACCGTGTTTGGTGTTGACTGACTCTTGTTTTGGCCAACTTGCTTTGCAGGTATTCACAGAGATGTACTTGATGCCCAACGGCGAACAGGCTTTGACTCAGGACCAGGAGGGGGAGGACAACGCAGAGGAGAGTGGCGAATGGGAGTCCTCGGAAGAGGAGGAGGAGGAGGAGAGCGAGGAGTCGGACGAGGAGGAAGAGGTCGACTCGCCGCCACGCTCTGAGCATCGTTCCAAGCAGCAACACGATCGATCCGGCGGTCGAGTGAAGAGTGTGGCTCCAAGCGCCACCACCCAGAAGCGCACTCGGACGTCGACTCCAGAGCCGACGGAGAAGGTGGCTAAACAGCCTAAAGTCGCCCCTTCCAAGACCCGTAAGACGCTGCCGCGCATCAAGATGGACGTCCCCGTTGCCTCAGGGTGGGTATCTTGTTTGCGTTTCTATAAGTCGACTGAAGGTTTTCCCGATCCGACTGACTAGTTCTTGTGTCTTTTCAGCCCCACCTCCACTGCCACTGATATGGACATTGACAAGGCACCAGAAGACGAAGAAGCCACCTCACGGGCTGCTAAGTTCATTCAACTCAGTCCTGTTCAACCGAGTGGGTGGTCGATTGACTGAAAAATTGGTGCTTCTCTTCTTATGTAGCTCCGCAAGATATCGTTGTGCTTCCTGATGACGAAGAGGAAGAAGAAGCCCCACAAGAGAGGAAGAAGAAGAGTGGAGGTTCGAGCAGAAGGAGACTTGAAGTCCAAATCCCTCAGTCGACGCCGGCACCCGAGGCGACAGCTCGGACGAACGTCACATTTGCCAACCCGTTGACGACTGATCGTCCGTCGGGGTCGACTGCACAGACGCCTTCAGCACCGGTGCAACTCCATTCGTCTGACCCGGCCGCTGCTTTGACTCCCTTAGAGCCATCCATTTTTGCTACATATCAGACTCCGGACGATTCACCAAGTGCCGCTAGGGAAGCTCTTCGCCAGGCAAATCTTATTATGGAGCAGGTGAAGGTGATGCATGAGGCTAGTCAGATAGCCTACAATGCTAGCACTGCCCTTCAGACCAACGTTCAGGTTAGTAAACTTCCGACTGAACTTTTGAACGTTGCTTTATATCTGATCCCCCACTGGGTGTTCCTTCATCTAGAACCCAAGAAATCTCTGATTTTGCACTTTCCGAATCAGTGGGGGCACGTCGAGTGCACCCACTGGGTGTAGTCCCCGAGACCACGGTCGACTGCTGGCAGTCGACTGAGGTCTGATGAGTGTTGGTTATTCTACCTTTTTTACTGAGTATTGATCTGATCCAGTGGGGGCACGCTAAGTGCACCCACTGGGTGTAGTCCCCGAGACTACTGTTGAAAACTTGATTCGGCAGTAGTCCTAGAATAATTCTTTGCTTCCACTCGGCTCTGCGATCTGTCGACTGATATGTTCTGTCTTTCAGGTTGTAGAGGTCTTGTGATCTTGGAGCTCGGCTCACCGAGTTGAAGAAGAAACATATCAGCGTTGAACTTGACCTTGAACTTGCAATGAAGAATCTGAAGAAAGCTCAAGAAGAAACAACCATCATGGGAGGTAATCACTCGAACGTTTTGTCTGCTTTGTAGCTTTTCACTTGGCACTGGCTTTTCTTTCAGTCTCTTTGAACCGGGTGAATTCGCATAAGCAGATGTGCATAGTGAAAATCTCCAACTCCAGTCTCGTCTGAGGAGTGTTGTTTCTTTAGAGAGGATGAAGGAAGCTCTGGAGCAGAAGGATCTGGACCTTGCAGCTGCTCAAAAGGAAGCGCGCGAGAAGACGAACCTTGCGGACGAGAAGCTGGCTTCAGTCAGCAAGTTGGAGGATGAGAATGCGACATTGAAGACGGCTGTCTCGGACGCTAACCGGGAGGTTGAGCAACTGCGGAAGGACAAGGAGAACTTGACCGCTGAAGTGGAAGGCCTCAGGTCTAAGACTAGCAAGCTAGAGTCTCATTTGGAACAACTCGCGGCAAAGCTTGTTGATGAGGACATCAATACCATTGTTACACCCACAACCCCTACTGTTACATTTACTGGACCAATTACTAGAGCTCCCGCACGCCAATTAAATTACCAGGTACTTTCGTTTCTTGGTAATGATTCTAATGTTCATGAGAATATGATGTTGCCTAAATTGGATATATTTGTTTCGCTTACAAATGAAGGGCCTAGCTTGGAGAAGGGTGAACATTGGAGCAAGAACACGCATGGAGTTGATAGCTTGCACAAGGGGATCGAGAACGGAGTTACAAATGATGATTTCAGGACTTTGAAGCCACCATAAGGAGTGCATGAAGCCCTGGACGAAATATACAAGATGCCACTTCATAAATTTCGTCTAGAGGCTATTCTAGGTGCTGCGTCACCTTATTATTGGGCCAGGCCCATGTATTTTCGAAATACTTAAGTATAGGCTGTTTTTAGAGTCCGTATGTGTGGGGAAACAAGAGTTAGGGTTAGTTTCGGACCCCTCCTCCAAGGGCCACGAAATTCCCCCCTCTTCCTCCATATATACAGCCCTTAGGGCGTCGTTTAGACTTTGGGTTTTGTTTAGATTAAAAGTTTGCCATAGCTGCAACTTCGCGTACTTCGTTTGTGTTCAACGACCAGACAAAGGCGTCACAGAACCCCACCTTGATCAATAAAGCTTTCCTTTGTTATTCGTAATATCCAGATTGCAATCTTAGTTTCTTGCTTGTTCTTCGTTTGCTTGCAGGAAATAGACCTTCATGGTCAAGTTGATCGTGCTCCGGTGTGGTCAATAACCTCTCGGAGTTGGTTTAGCGATTGCTAAGGTGTGACGTCTTCGCACGTTCGTAGTCGGATCGTCAAAGTCGACTTCCACCAAAGAGATATCCATCATCTCATCGAAAGATCAGGACCCTCCTCTCTATCACTTGTCCTGAAGCTTGAAGGTACGTCTGTCCCGTTAAATAACTGTCATCGACTGAGATTTGTAGTACTGTTGACTCATGGTTTGTTGTGGTGAAAAAAGAACTTTGTCGGGACTTCGAGGCCGAAACTGGACGGGTCGAGACAGGTGTCAACCCTATCAACTGCCCCATGAAAGATGAAGTTGCGATGAACTTGCTCCGACTGGAATCGTGCTTGAATGATGCAGTTGACTATCTGGCTCGGCTGAAGAAGGTGATGACCCGAGTGGATGCTGAGCTCTGGCCTCGGGAGGAATTGTCGCAAGACCTTGAGTCCTTGATGGCTCGGCTAAATCAGATTCCAAGTCGTGTGCAAGAGTGGAAGAAATCCTCTGCCCGCTGTGGTGCTGATGTCGCTTTGTCTCTGGTCCGAGTGCACTGCAAGGAAGCTAAAGAGGAAAAGTTGGCTGCTCTCAAAGTGGCGAACACAAAGAAGCACTCCTTCCAGGATTTCATGGACACTTTCCTAGAGGCAGCCACTCGCATCACCGACAGCATCGACCTCGACAGCTTCTGCGACCCGGCCAGTCCTTCTCCCACGAGTAATCAAAAGAAAAACATTATGCTTATCACTTTTATTTGCCTCGGAATGCCGAGTGAATTTGTAACCGTTAAAACTCTTTCGAGCCTGGCGCTCAAGCACTTTATTCTGCGGTTAAGAAACTTTGGATTTGTCACCTCACACACTGCGTCTGTCTTCGAATGAAATTCGCCTTTCTATCGAATTATTGTCCATTTGCTTAATGCTGCTTCTGTAAGAGGGTGGCCAGTCGCCTGATTGAGCAACCTTTGAGTTGCATTGATCAGCTCATCAGCAAGGTACTCAGCTTCTGGAGAAGGATAGCCAGTCGACCGGTTGGGTGATCCTTGAGTGGCATTGATCAGCTCATCAGCAAGGTACTCAGCAATGGTCTTGACGTTCCAGTCGACCGGTTGGCTGATCCTTGAGTAGCATTGATCAGCTCATCAGCGAGGTACTCAGCTTCTGGAGAAGGACGACCAGTCGCCTGATCGAGTAACCTTTGAGTAGCATTGATCAGCTCATCAGCAAGGCACTCAACAATGGTCTTGACGTTCCAGTCGACCGGTTGGGTGATCCTTGAGTAACATTGATCAGCTCATCAGCGAGGTACTCAGCTTCTGGAGAAGGACGACCAGTCGCCTGATCGAGCAACCTTTGAGTAGCATTGATCAGCTCATCAGCAAGACACTCGGCAATTGTCTT
This sequence comes from Triticum dicoccoides, assembly GCF_002162155.2. NCBI lineage: Eukaryota > Viridiplantae > Streptophyta > Magnoliopsida > Poales > Poaceae > Triticum > Triticum dicoccoides. The sequence goes on along the minus strand of NC_041387.1, from coordinate 291,524,384 downwards.
GACGTTCCAGTCGACTGGTTGGGTAAGGTTTTTGAAACTTAGGCAAGTACAAGAGTGCGGCTAAGCCTCCCGAGTGAAAGGATTGCTCTTCACTCAGTGAGATATTTCAAACTTAGGCGAGTACGAGACTGCAGCTAAGCCCCCGAGTGGGAGGATCGCTCTCCACTTGGTGGGATTCTTCAAACTTAGGCGAGCATTGGGCTGCAGCTAAGCCCCCGAGTGAGGATCTCTCTTCATTCGGTAGGATTTTTAAAACTTAGGTGAGCACTTGGCTGCAGCTAAGCCCCCGAGTGGGAGGATCGCACTTCACTCAGTAGGATTTTTAAAACTTAGGCGAGTACGAGACTGCAGCTAAGCCCCCGAGTGGGAGGATCGCTCTCCACTCAGCAGGATTTTT
>NC_041387.1:291507108-291523516 GCF_002162155.2 Triticum dicoccoides | reverse complement strand
GTAGGATTTTTGTCACTTAGGCGAGCACTGAGCTGCAGCTAAGCCCCCGAGTAAGAGGCAGACTCACCACTCGGTAGGATTTTTATCACTTAGGCGAGCACTGAGCTGCAGCTAAGCCCCCGAGTGAGAGGCAGACTCATCACTCGGCAGGATTTTTATCACTTAGGCGAGCACTGAGCTGCAGCTAAGCCCCCGAGTGAGAGGCAGACTCACCACTCGGTAGGATTTTTATCACTTAGGCAAGCACTAGGCTGCAGCTAAGCCCCCGAGTGAGAGGCAGACTCACCACTCGGTAGGATTTTTATCACTTAGGTTCAGGCGAAATAGATTCGCGGCTAAAGTAGCATAGACAGAAAGAAATAAATAACAACCACTCGGAAGGAGTAAATTATGTCTTTTGATAATTAAGCTAACAGGTATCTCTTATTACATCCGATCGGTTTAACTATTTAAGAATAGAAACATTGGAGCAGAGCCGTATTCCAGGCGCGCGGCTCATCTCTATTGTGTTCAACGTTGAAGAGACGGTATGCTCCATTGTGGAGCACCTTGGTGATGACGAAAGGGCCTTCCCAAGCAGGGGTGAGCTTGTGTGGCCTTTGTTGATCCACTCGGAGGACCAAGTCCCCTTCCTAGAATGCACGACCCCTTACGTTCTTGGCGTGGAATCGACGTAAGTCTTGCTGATAAACGGTCGACCGGATCAAAGCCATCTCTTTCTCTTCCTCCAAGAGGTCGACTGCGTCTTGTCGAGCTTGCTCTGGTTCTTCTACTGAGAAGAGTTCGACCCGGGGAGCGTTGTGGAGGAAATCGCTCGGCAAAATGGCTTCGGCTCAGTAGAGCAAAAAGAATGGAGTCCGTCTAGTCGACCGACTGGGGGTTGTCCTCAGTCCCCAGAGCACCGACGGGAGCTCGTCGACCCAAGCCCCTGCCGCGTTCTTGAGGTCACGCATTAGACGAGGCTTCATCCCTTTGAGAATCAATCCATTCGCTCGCTCAGCTTGTCCATTCGACTGGGGGTGGGCGACTAAAGCGTAATCTACCCTTGTGCCCTGGGAGGCGCAAAAAGTTTTGAACTCTTCTGAATCAAAGTTCGAGCCGTTGTCCGTGATGATGCTGTGCGGGACGCTGATAGAGGCGGGGGTGTCCCGATCTTTCGATGAGATGATAACTATCGATTTGGTGGAGCCGACTTTGACGATCCGACTACAAACGTGCACGACGTTGCGCCTTAGCAATCGCTAAACCAGTCTCCTGAGGTTACTAACGATGCCGGAAGCACGGTCAGCCTGACCACGAAGGTCTATTCCTGCAAGCAATCGAAGAACTAGCAAAAATATGATAACGCAATCTGAATATTGCAAATATATATGAAGTATTGATAATGGTGGGGATCCGTAAGCGGTCTTGGTCTGGTTGTTGGACACAAACGAAGTACACGGAATTGCAATGGCTAACTTTTAACTAAAAAAAATCCCTAGGAAAAACCTACTAGATGGATCTACTTATATAGGAGGAAGGGTTGGAGGCCAAGGAGGTGGGAGAACGTCCCAAGGCATCCTAAAACCAACCCAAGGTCGTACAAGGCTCATGGGCCTAAGTGGAGGTGATGCAACACCTTTGGACTTGTTGTTTGACTCAGATTCTGCTGCAGCATCTGATTGTTTTGTCGATATCTCAACCCTTCGGACGAATTCGAAGGTGAATCCAATTGGGCTGGAAAGAGCACAAAATCTAGATTCCAAAAAAAAAAAGAATCACCCTATTCGGAGTCCGTATGAAAAAGTTGTTGGCGTTTTGAGTCAGGTATGTCTGTGCAGTCCGAATCTGAATCCAGAACATGAGAGACTTGGACTCTATCTTCTCTTGGCCCAAAAGTGGCGTGAGAGAACTTTTTGAACAGCAAGTAAACATCTCTTTCTCCCTTATCTTCATATGTGAATTGTACAAAGGTCCCATACACATGCAATTAGACAAAACACAAAAGTGTGTGAAGTATTTTTGTTGTGGATAACATAAATAGATTATTGAATAGTTTGAACTACAAATCACCTGACAAATATGAATGTATGCAATATTTTTGGTCGTATCCAAGGTAGTCATGTCCTCGTCATCCTCCCCTTTTTGAAAACAAAGCCGTCCTCGGCGTTGCTTAATCTGAAATGTGGCTAACAAAAGAGACAGTGTATACATGTTGTATATGTATATGTCATCCATTTTTATTTCCCTTAATTTTTGCACATATGACACATGTATACATGAGTAACTTTCATAGATCATAAAATATAAAGCGAAAATATTATCATAAGTAGAAGGCATGAAAATATTGCAACTCAGTTTGCACATATAAGTGAAGCCCTTATTCCTATCAAAAGATTTACAATATTCATCATTAAACCATCCCAACAGTGATGAATAAACCTTACGTGCATCAAATTTACATGCTACAACATGCTTAAATAATAAAACATGCAATAAGTCATTTGACACAGAATGATCACCAAGATTAGAGGTCATATCAAAATGGTTAAACATTGGCACAATTATTTTAAAATGTATTTGATCCAAATCTGATTTATTTCCTAATGCACATGGTTCTTTGACATCAACAGTTAATTCAATGGGTGCACTCAAAATTGTTGGTATTTTAGTTGTTTGATCACATGATGTATTCATGATAGTAACATGATTCTCTAAAATAGGTGTTGTGCTCAAATCACCAGGTAACTTAACACATGATGCATTCAAGTTAACTAGGGATGCATCATTCTCATGTGAAGTTATATCATCAATACATTTACTGTTACCTTGTCGCAAAGACGTAGCTGATGTAGGTACGGACGTTGACAATGCACCATACTCTTGAGATGATGTCGCGCTCACAATCCGAGGTGGGACTGCTCTAGTAGGTGCAACGGTGGAGGAACCAACCAGCGGTGGTGAGCATGAACTGGAATAGTAGTTGTTGTAGTCACCCAATGCATCCTCCTGTATCTGTCTCTCACAGGTACAAGCACAAACATACATACCAGTAATGCAACGAGGAATATAGTGAAATCTTGCACGGATATCATGGTTCAAACCACCCAAAAATCTATTCATTGTATCATCCTCAGATTCTTCTATGTCACAATGATGCATATAAGATTTGAACTCTTGGTAGTAAGCATGAACAGTGTTGTTGCCTTGTTTCAATTGTTCAAATTTGCGAAGCAATTCACAATGATAGTAAGGAGGGAAAATTGTTGTCTCATTACATCTTTCAAATCTTTCCAAGTTGTGGGTTGGTTATCATTGTTTTTCTTACAATGCACACTCCACCAAACAGAAGCAAAACCAGTAAATGCTCTAGTGGCAGCGTGTACTCGCTCAAGTTCAAAAAAGTCATGGTGACTAAAAACTTGTTCAACTTCAAGCTCCCAAGCAAGATAAATAGCAGGATTAAATCTACCCTCAAATGACGGTAAAGAGATAAGCTGACCATGTGCTTGTGTGTGTTGTCCCAACTCTCGTGATGGTGGAGATGTGTCCGTCATCCAAGAACTTCTATCTCCGGAACCTATCATGATTAGTAGAAACAAGAAACAAAATTCGAGAATAATGTTCCTATGAACTACTGGGATGTGGTGGTAAAACACTCACAGTATAGCAAATATCAATATCTTACAAGTTCTTACCATGCAACAGGTGGTGACAGGCAACCATCGATGTCAAGTAACTTTGAAGATTGTGTAAAGCGATTGCCAGGGGGAACGTACGTATACACGGTGTAGAAATATGTGGAGCTGTGTTGGCTATATATGGTAGCAATTTTTTTAGCAATAATCAATTCAAAGATGCAATGTTGAATAAACGCTCAACGACAGTGTTGTGCTGGTCCTAGGCTAGATCGGACTAGAGACGCGAGCCTAGAACACTAATAAGGTCATGGTGTAGCACAACTATCATCAATAAAGGATACTAAGTAGCTCTGGACAACAAGATATAAGTGAAGATCACAACAGCAGTGAAGATAATGATGAAAAACAACTGCCAAGCAGGATATACAACAACTCTCTCTCCAACTTTCATCTTGAAAAGTTTGAGCCTATTTTCTGATAATTTTTTTTCAAAGAATGATACTAACTCAATCTTTCCAATGCAAAAATAATTACTCAATTCCGAAGTGATATGAGGACTCAAAGAATTCTAAAGATGGCCTGAACAATTGAAACAAGTTGTGTTCACGAACTTCGGAGGGCAAAAAGACCTATTTAGAAGACGATTTTGAGGTATCAAATGTTGAAAAAGCTTGTGCAACTATTTAGATGCGGCCCGTCGCTAGCTTTAATTTGAGTACTCACGGAGCCAAAACGGACTTCGTATGAGGAAGATACACCTGTTTTACTGAACAGTGCGCAAAACAGATTCCAATCCGAATCCAGGTACGAGATTGATTCTAGATAGATCCGAATTTTTTTTCTCTTTTTTTCTCACACTTTTTTTTTCTTTTTCTTCTCTCTCTTTTTCTTTTTCTTATTTCCTTTTTTTCTTTTTTTTCTCTATCTTTTTTTCTCCCTCTTTCCAAGACAAACTAGATAAGATGCAGATTGGATCACACGAAGATGTGAATGACCTCAACTATGATTGTGACAATGATCAGTGCGTAGCACGTGGTGGAAATTGATGGATGGGATGGTGGACAGCGGAAGGGATAATGATGCAGCGGCGGCGTGACTAATGTGAACAGAACTTGAAACTTTAAAAGAACTAGACACTAAGACCAGCAACTCGACACGACGATGCAACTGATAATTCAATAATGCAAACAATGAAAAGAAAATTGCACAGGCTTGGACTGGCTAGGACAAATGATGAATAGATCTAACTTTTTTTGTGGCTTTTTCTTGGACAATAGGTAAGAAAATAAATCGAATCTAGGGATAACTGGAAATCTCACCGAGCAACCTGAAAACTGATACCACTTGATAGAGGCGGGGTTGTCCCGATCTTTCGATGAGATGATAACTATCGATTTGGTGGAGCCTACTTTGGTGATCCGACTACAAACGTGCACGACGTTGCGCCTTAGCAATCGCTAAACCAATCTCCTAAGGTTACTGACGATGCCGGAAGCATGGTCAGCCTGACCGCGAAGGTCTATTTCTGCAAGCAATCGAATAACTAGCAAGAATATGATAAAGCAATCTGAATATTGCAAATATATATGAAGTATTGATAATGGTGGGGATCCGTAAGCGGTCTTGGTCTGGTCGTTGGACACAAACGAAGTACACGAAGTTGCAATGGCTAACTTTTAACTAAACAAATCCCAAGGAAAAAGCTACTAGATGGATCTACTTATATATGAGGAAGAGGTGGCAGCCAAGAAGGTGGGAGAACGTCCCAAGGCATCCTAAAACCAACCCAAGGTCGTACAAGGCTCATGGGCCCAAGTGGAGGTGATGCAACACCTTTGGACTTGTTGTTTGACTCGGATTCTGCTGCAGCGTCTGATTGTTTTGTCGATATCTCAACACTCCGGACGAATTTGAAGATGAATCCAATTGGGCTGGAAAGAGCACAAAATCTAGATTCCAACAAAAAAAGAATCACCCTATTCGGAGTCCATATAAAAAAGTTGTTGGTGTTTTTAGGCAGGTATGTCTGTGCAGTCCGAATCTGAATCCAGAACGTGAGAGACTTGGACTCTATCTTCTTTTGGCCCAAAAGTGACGTGAGAGAACTTTTTGAACAGCAAGTAAACATCTCTTTCTCCCTTATCTTCGTATGTGAATTGTACAAATGTCCCATACACCTGCAATTAGACAAAACACAAAAGTGTGTGAAGTATTTTTGTTCTCGATAACATAAATAGATTATTGAATAGTTTGCACTAGAAATCACCTGACAAATATGAATGTATGCAATATTTTTGGTCGTATCCAAGGTAGTCATGTCCTCATCAAACGCCGTATCTGAATATAAGTCCTCTGATAAAACTCATGGCGGTGCTCGCTTCGAGGCTCTTAATGGGCTTGGCTTCGATCCATTTGGTGAACTTGTCAACTGCTACCAGCACATGAGTAAATCCACTCCTGCCTGTCCTCACAGGTCTGGAATAACCTTCGGAGCTGAAGCAGGTTTGTGAGACATGTTGGAATAAAACTGACAACCTTCACACTTGTCCACTATTTCCTTTGCCATCTCGTTAGCGTGCGGCCAGTAAAACCCGGCTCGTTATGCTTTGGCTACGATGGTCCGAGAGGACGCATGGTGACCACAGGTCCCCGAGTGGATATCATTAAGGATCATTCGGCCTTCTTCTGGCGTGATGCACTTCTCGCAGGCTCCAGTTACACTGTCTCTGAACAATTGTCCTCTTATCACAGTAAAGGCTTTAGACCGTCGGACGATCTGTCGAGCTTCTTCTTCATCCTCTGGGAGTTCCTTCCTAAGGATATATGTGATGTATGGTACTGTCCAGTCGGGAGCGATGACCAAAATTGATGAGGACATCAATACCATTGTTACACCCACAGCTCCTGCTGCTATACATACTGGACCAATTACAAGAGCTTGTGCACGCCAACTAAATTACCAGGTACTTTCGTTTCTTGGTAATGATTCTAATGTTCATGAGAATATGATGCTGCCTAAATTGGATACATTTGTTTTGCTTACAAATGAAGGGCCTAGCTTGGAGAAGGATGAACATTGGAGCAAGAGAAAGCATGGAGATGATGGTATGCGCAAGGGGAACAAGAACAGAGTTACGAGTGATGATTTCAGGTCTTTAAGCCACCATAACGAGTGCATGAAGCCTTGGATGAAATATACAAGATGCCACTTCATAAATTTCGTCCAGAGGCTATTATAGGTGCTGCGTCACCTTTTTATTGGGCCAGGCCCATGTAATTTCAAAATACATTAGTATAGGCTATTTTTAGAGTCCGTATGTGTGGGGAAACAAGGTATAGGGTTGATTTCGAACCCCTCCACCAAGGGCCACAAAATTCCCCCTCTCTTCCTCCATATATACAGCCCTTAGGGCACTGTTTAGACTTTGGGTTTTGTTTAGATTAAAGTTCACCATAGCTGCAACTTCGCGTACTTCGTTTGTGTTCAACGACCAGACAAAGGCGTCATAGAACCCCACCTTGATCAATAAAGCTTTCATCTTATATTCGCAATATCCAGATTGCAATCTTAGTTCCTTGCTTGTTCTTCGTTTGCTTGCAGGAAACAGACCCTCGTTGTCAGGTTGATCGTGCTCCGGCGTGGTCAATAACCTCTCGGAGTTAGTTTAGTGATTGCTAAGGCGCGACGTACTCGCACATTCGTAGTCAGATCGTCAAAGTCGACTTCCACCAAAGCAAAATCCATCATCTCATTGAAAGACGGGACACCTTTGCCTCTATCAAGTGGTATCAGATTTCCAGGTTGCTCGGTGAGATTTTACAGTTTTTAAGAGTTTAGATCGAGTCTGTTCTTCATACCTATAGTCCATGAAAAAGCCACAAAATAAAATTAGGGTTAGTTCATCATATCCGAACCAATCTGAGCCTTTGCATAATCTTTTTAGGGTTTTGCTTTGTTGAATTTGCAATTGCATCGTCGTGTCTAGTTGCTGGTCTTAGCGTCTAGTCTTTTCGAGTTTCGAGTTCTGGTCATAAGTTGTCACGCCGCCACCGCACCATCATAATCACCCCTGCCACCTAGCACCACCGATCTGAATCTATATCCATATACCACCACCAATCCGTGTCCATATACCACCACCGATCCATATCTATATACTACCACCGCTACCACCACCGCTGCCATATACCACCACCATATATCCACCACCAATCCGAGTTCCTTGCATATTAGGTTCATTTTCGAGATTCTTCTAGTTTCCGATTCATGTTTCCTTGCCGGAGTAGGTTTCAGAAAAAAAAAGAGTCCGGAAACCACCCTCCGTTTAGGCCCAAAATTTTCCAAAAACACACTTGTCGAAAAATGTTCTGGCTATCCTATTTTTAGGTGTTTCTAAGCGTATTGAGACGGTCGCCGTTATAGAAAGTTTTTTTTGACCCGTTTCCAGTTTTTGGGTCCGGGCAGTCGAAAAAAAAATTGGTCAAAAAAATTTCTTGCCATCCTATCAGTTTGACCTGGGAAGAGTTTTGAGACACTCGCCATTATAGTGATTTTTGACAAAAAAAAGAGCAGCGCAAAAAAACAGCGCAAAAAAAATCCACAGTGTGCTTTTCCCTTGTTTACGTGCAGCGCCATGATTTTGTTAGTGTTCTAGGCTCGCGTCTCTAGCACGATCTAGCCTAGGACCAGTACAGTACCGTCGTTGAGCATTTATTCAACTTTGCATCTCTGAATTGATTATTGCTGACCCTTTTTGCTACCATATTATAAGCCTTCCCAGCTCCACATACATCTACGTCGTGTGTTTGACTCTCCCGGGTAATTGCTCTATCCAAGCTTTGAGAGTTTTGACTAGAGCGGTTCCCGATCACCGCCTGCTGCTGGGTAAGAACTCGTAAGAATTTGAGATTTGCTTGACGGATTTGTGACACCCACCACTACCTCTTGTTAGTAGTCTGTAGGATCATATTCTATGTCTTTCTATTGCTGCTAACCATGCCAGGATCACAAGCCGACAAGACTGACTGGGAGAACATGACGAATAAGGATTTGCATGATAAATTTCAGCAAATGATGAGTGGACAGGTGCAAGATGTGTTAAACAGATTTGAAGAGGCCATGGAGAAGATAGATGGCATGGAGAAGACGTTTGAAACAAAGCTCGATAACAAGTTTAATGAATTGCTCGCGCGTCTACCACCACCACCACCCGCTGCACCTAACACACCTCTCCAACAACAACAACAACAACAACAACAACAACAACAACAACGACGACTACCTCCACGTCGCGAAACAGACCTCCACCGAGCGAGCCGTGTCCGTCTTGCGTTTGGCCAAACTGTTGGTGCTGCTGTTGATACTTCTGTGGCTCCTGCTGCTGATGCGGAGGAGGATGATTATGTGGGAGATTACGAGGATGAGGTTGATCAAAATCAGAACTACTTGCAACCACCTACACCACAACCACCAGGTCGTCCACATGCAAATATTGGCAATGGTAGGCTTGCACCACCACCTCAGGTACGAGATGATGTCCATATTCCTAAACTGAAATTGAATATTCCACCATTTGAGGGTAGATATGTTCCTGATATATATCTTACTTGGGAGTTAGAAACTGAACAACAATTTACATGTTTACAATATCCTGAGGAGAGACGGGTTGCTGCTGCTGTTTGTGCTTTCACTAGTTTTGCATGTGTATGGTGGTCTGAACATTGTAGATTATATCCTATTCCAACTACTTGGGCTGCTTTGAAAACTACTATGCATACGCGTTGGGTTCCACCATATTATCAACGTGAATTGCTTCAAAAATTGCAGCGTTTAAGACAAGGGAAAAATTCTGTAGAAGAATATTATCAGGAATTATAAACTGGCATGATTAGATGTGGTATTGTTGAGGAGAATGAAGCTATGCTTGCACGTTTTCTGGGTGGATTAAATAGAGAGATTCAGACCATTCTAGACTATAAGGAGTATACTAATATCACTCGTTTATTCCATCTTGCTTGTAAAGTTGAACGTGAAGTGCAGGATCGACAAGCATTGGCGCGAACTAACTTTTCTGCAGGCCAACCTTCATCATGGACACCGCATGCATCTTCTACTTCAACTGCACCAGCACTTCAATCAGGTGCCTACTCCAGCCGTGATACAAGAAAACAGGCACAACCACCATTATCTGCCAAGAGCGCACCTGCCGGTCCTGCACAGAGTTCTTCTTCTTCCATGGCATCAACAGGGCACACAAGTGATATTATTTGTCGTCGTTGTAAGGGAGGAGGTCATTATGCGAGAGAATGCAAATCTCAGCGTGTGATGATTGCTACCGAGGATGGTGGATATGAGTCCGCTAGTGACTATGATGAGGAGACTTTGGCTCTTATTACACGTGAAGAACATGGTGGGGATGATTCTGATCATGAGACGCAATACATGGCTCCTGAAGACGCTGGCAGGTATGAATGTTTAGTTGCTCAATGTGTTTTGAGTGTGCAGGTCACACAAGCTGAGCAAAATTAGAGGCACAATTTGTTCCATACCAAGGGAGTTGCGAAGGAACGTTCTGTGCGCGTCATCATAGACGGAGGTAGCTGCAACAACTTGGCTAGCATGGAGATGGTGGAGAAGCTTTCTTTTACCACAAGACCACATCCACATCCTTACTACATCCAATGGTTCAACAACAGCAGCAAGGTTAAGGTAACACGTACTGTTCGTGTGCATTTTAGTATCTCTACACATGCTGATTATGTTGATTGTGATGTGGTACCTATGCAAGCATGTTCCTTATTACTTGGTAGACCATGGCAATTTCATAAAAATTCTGTACACCGTGGTAGAAACAATCAGTATACTCTTGTTCATAAGGATAAAAATATTACTTTGCTTCCTATGACTCCTGATTCTATTTTGCAAGATGATATTAATAGAGCTAATAAAGCAAAACAGGAGAAGAATAAGAGTGAAAATCAGATTGTGGCAAAAGAATTTGAGCAACAAATGAAGCCTAATAATAAACCATCTAGTGTTGCTCCTGAAATTAAATTGAAAAGTGCATGTTTATTTGCCACCAAATCTGATATTGATGAGCTAGATTTCAGCAAATCTGTTTGCTATGCTTTTGTGTGCAAAGAGGCATTATTTTCATTCGAGGACGTGCCTTCCTCTTTGCCTCCTGCTGTCACTAACATTTTGCAGGAGTTCACTGACGTCTTTCCACGAGATGTGCCACCGGGATTACCGCCTATTCGAGGGATTGAGCATCAGATTGACTTAATTCCCGGTGCTTCACTGCCAAACCGTGCGCCATACCGTACCAATCCAGAGGAGACGAAGGAGATTATGCGTCAAGTACAAGAGCTTCTCGACAAAGGTTATATACGCGAATCCCTTAGTTCTTGTGCTGTTCCTATTATTCTAGTGCCAAAAAAGGATGGTACATCACGTATGTGTGTTGATTGTAGAGGCATTAATAATATTACTATTCGTTATCGTCATCCTATTCCTAGGCTAGATGATATGCTTGATGAATTGAGTGGCTCTACAATATTCTCCAAAGTTGATTTACGTATGAAATTGGGAGATGAATGGAAAACAGCATTTAAAACTAAGTTTGGATTATATGAGTGGTTAGTCATGCCTTATGGGTTAACTAATGCACCTAGTACTTTAATGAGATTAATGAACGAAGTTTTACGTGCTTTCATTGGACGATTTGTGGTAGTTTACTTTGATGACATATTGATTTATAGCAGATCTTTGGAAGAACATTTGGAACATTTACCTGCTGTTTTTATTGCTCTACGTGATGCATGTTTGTTTGGTAACCTTGGGAAGTGCACCTTTTGCACCGACCGAGTATCTTTTCTTGGCTATGTTGTTACTCCACAGGGAATTGAAGCTGATAAAGCCAAGATTGACGCTATTGAGAGTTGGTCACAGCCCAAAACGGTCTCACAAGTGAGGAGTTTGCTTGGCCTCGCTGGATTCTATAGGCGTTTTGTGAGAGATTTCAGCACCATTGCTGCACCTCTCAATGAGCTTACAAAGAAAGATGTGCCTTTTCTTTGGGGTACCGCACAGGAAGAAGCCTTCATGGTATTGAAAGATAAGTTGACACATGATCCTTTACTCCAACTTCCTGATTTTAATAAGACTTTTGAGCTTGAATGTGATGCTAGTGGAATTGGATTAGGAGGTGTGTTATTACAAGATGGAAAACCTGTTGCATATTTTTCTGAAAAATTGAGTGGGCCTAGTCTTAATTATTCTACTTATGATAAAGAATTATATGCTCTTGTTTGGACTTTAGAAACATGGCAACATTATTTATGGCCCAAAGAATTTGTTATACATTCTGATCATGAATCTTTGAAACATATTAGAAGTCAAGCTAAACTGAATCGTAGACATGCTAAATTGGTTGAATTCATTGAGACTTTCCATTATGTGATTAAACACAAGAATGGAAAAGAAAATGTTATTGCTGATGCATTGTCTCGTCGCTATACTATGCTTTCACAACTTGACTTCAAAATATTTGGTTTGGAGACCATCAAAGATCAATATGTGCATGATGCTGATTTTAAAGATGTAATGCCGAATTGTAAAGAAGGAGGAATGTGGAACAAGTTCATTGTTAACGATGGATTTGTGTTTCGTGCTAACAAGCTATGCATTCCAGCTAGTTCTGTTCGTCTTTTGTTGTTGCAGGAGGCGCATGGAGGAGGATTAATGGGACACTTTGGCGTGAAGAAGACGGAGGACGTACTTGCTACACATTTCTTTTGGCCACAGATGAGACGGGATGTTGAGCGTTTTATTGCTCGCTGCACTACATGTCAAAAAGCTAAGTCATGACTCAATCCTCATGGTTTATATATGCCTTTGCCTGTACCTAGTGTTCCTTGGGAGGATATATCTATGGACTTTGTTTTAGGTTTACCTCGAACGAAGAAGGGGAGGGATAGCATATTTGTTGTCGTTGATAGATTCTCGAAAATGGCACACTTTATACCATGTCATAAAAGCGATGATGCTGTTAATGTTGCTGATTTGTTCTTTCGTGAAATTATTCGCTTGCATGGTGTGCCAAATACTATTGTTTCAGATTGTGATACTAAATTTCTTAGCCACTTTTGGAGATGTTTATGGGCTAAGTTGGGGACTAAACTGCTTTTTAGTACTACTTGTCACCCCCAAACTGATGGACAAACTGAAGTATTCAATAGAACATTGTCTACTATGCTTAGGGCTGTTTTGAAGAATAATAAGAAAATGTGGGAGGAATGCTTGCCTCATATTGAATTTGCTTATAATCGTTCATTGCATTCTACTACTAAGATGTGCCCTTTTGAAGTTGTGTATGGTTTCCTACCTCGTGCAACTATTGATTTGTTGCCTCTTCCATCTTCGGAGAAGGTTAATTTTGATGCTAAACAACATGCTGAATTTATTTTAAAAATGCATGAGTTACCTAAGAAAAACATTGAGCGCATGAATGCTAAATATAAACTTGCTGGAGATAAGGGTAGAAAACATGTTCTGTTTGCACCTGGAGATCTTGTTTGGTTACATTTGCGTAAAGATAGATTTCCTGATTTGCGCAAATCAAAGCTAATGCCACGTGCTGATGGTCCCTTTAAGGTGTTAGAGAAAATAAATGATAATGCATACAAACTTGAGTTGCCTGCAGATTTTGGGGTTAGTCCCACTTTTAACATTGTAGATTTGAAGCCTTATTTGGGTGAGGAAGATGAACTTCCGTCGAGGACGACTTCATTTCAAGAAGGGGAGGATGATGAGGACATCAATACCATTGTTACACCCACAGCCCCTGCTGCTATACATACTGGACCAATTACTAGAGCTCGCGCACGCCAACTGAATTACCATGTACTTTCGTTTCTTGGTAATGATTCTAATGTTCATGAGAATATGATGCTGCCTAAATTGGATACATTTGTTTTGCTTACGAATGAAGGGCCTAGCTTGGAGAAGGATGAACATTGGAGCAAGAGAAAGCATGGAGATGATGGTATGCGCAAGGGGAACAAGAACGGAGTTAGGACTGATGATTTCAGGTCTTTGAAGCCACCATAACGAGTGCATGACGCCTTGGACGAAATATACAAGATGCCACTTCATAAATTTCGTCCAGAGACTATTATAGGTGCCGCGTCACCTTTTTATTGGGCCAGGCCCATGTAATTTTGAAATACATTAGTATAGGCTATTTTTAGAGTCCGTATGTTTGGGGAAACAAGAGATAAGGTTGATTTCGGACCCCTCCACCAAGGGCCACGGAATTCCCCATCTCTTCCTCCATATATACAGCCCTTAGGGCACCTTTTAGACTTTGGGTTTTGTTTAGATTAAAGTTTGCCATAGCTGCAACTTCGCTTTCTTCGTTTGTGTTCAGCGACCAGACAAAGGCGTCAGAGAACCCCACCTTGATCAATAAAGCTTTCATCTTATATTCGCATTATCCAGATTGCAATCTCAGTTTCTTGCTTGTTCTTCGTTTGCTCGCAGGAATTAGACCCTCATGGTCAGGTTGATCGTGCTCCGGCGAGGTCAATAACCTCTCGGAGTTGGTTTAGCTATTGCTAAGGCGCGACGTCCTCACACGTTCGTAGTCGGATCGTCAAAGTCGACTTCCACCAAAGCGAAATCCATCATCTCATCGAAAGACGGGACACCTTTGCCTCTATCAAAAACCTCCATGATTAAGTCGACCACGGCCGGGACTTCGACTTCAGTCGGATCTGTGGCACTCTTGGGCTATGGTGACTCTTCGGTGAAAGGATCTTCCTGAACCGAAGGTGAAATGATATGTTCCAGAAACACGTTTCAGTGAATAGCCTCTCTCTTTGAGCCTATCTTGGCCAACTCATCTGCAGCTTGATTTTTCAGTCGGGGTGTATGGTGGAGCTCCAAACCTTGAAACCTTTTCTCCAGCTTCCTCACTGCATTGCAATAACCGGTCATGGCTGGGCTTCTGACATCCCACTCCTTCATGACTTGGTTAACCACCAAATCGGAATCGCCATAAACCATAAGGCGACGGACACCGAGTGAAATGGCCATACGCAACCTGTATAGAAGTGCTTCATATTCAGCTTCATTATTGGAGGAATCAAAATGAATCTGGAGAACGTAACTAAGCTTGTCTCCGCGGGGGGATACCAAAACTACTCCAGCACCTGAACCATTCAACATCTTGGAACCATCAAAAAACATAGTCCAATGTTCCGAGTGAACTTGAGTCGGCAATTGCTGTTCAATCCACTCGACTAGAAAATCTGCAATTGCTTGGGACTTGATGGCCTTCTTTGCCTCAAAATTGATATCTAAACGGAGGAGTTCAATCGCCCATTTGGCCACTCGACCAGTTGCATCTCTGTTGTTCAGAATTTCGGACAGTGGCGCATTGCTGAGGACTGTAATGGAGTGGTCAGAGAAGTAATGCGCAACCTTCTTCATGGTCATGTATATTCCATAGACAAGCTTCTAATAATGCGGGTATCATTGCTTGGATGGAGTCAAAACTTCAGAGAGATAATAGACTAGGCGCTGAACCTTGTAGACTATTCCTTCTTCTTCCCGCTCGAGGCGTGAGTACTGTACTGACAACTTGTCCAGTGGCTGCAATGTAGAGCAGTAAAGGCTCTTTGCTGATTGGCGCAGCGAGCACCAGCTGGGTGGAACGCAGGGTTTTGAGTTCTGCAAATGCTGCTTCAGCTTCATCGGTCCACTGGAACTTATTAGACTTCTTCATCAATCGGTAAAGAGGCAAGGCCTTTTCACCAAGAGGAGAAATGAATCGACTCAGAGCGGCCAAACAACCAGTCAGCTTCTGAACGTCATGCACTCGCATGGGGCGCTTCATTCAGAGGATGGTATCAACTTTCTCTGGATTGGTGTTGATCCCTTGTTCTGAAACGAGAAAACCGAGTAACTTTCCTCCTGGAACTCCGAACGTGCATTTTGACGGATTAAGCTTGATATCGTATCTTCTGAGGTTGGCAAAGGTTTCTGCAAGGTCGGTCAATAGGTCCGAAACTTTGCGAGACTTGACCACAATGTCATCCATGTACTGTAACGCCCCGGATCCGATGCGCCAGGTGTCTGCCAGTTATTCGCCGTAGTTGCCATGTCATTTGCTTGCGTGTTGCATTTTGCCATGTCATCATCTACATTCATCTGCATGTTTTACAAAACTTGCATCCGTTCGGTTTCCGCCGGTTCTATCTGTTGTCCGTTCGGAGTCCGGACCATTCGCGCGCGCCCGTCACCCCCTCTCAGACCTTGTTTCATGTGCGGGTGTTAAACTTTCTCGGAATGGCCCAAGGTTTGCCAAGTGGCCTTGGTACACCATCGGTAGACCGTCTGTCAAGTTTCGTGCCATTTGGAGTCCGTTTGATACTCCAACGGTTAACCGCATAGCCCAAAACCCCCCTTCTCTTTGCAGCCCAACACCCCTTCCAAAGTGGCCCAAAACCCATCTAACTCCCCTCCATGCCCTCGGTCGTTCGATCACGATCGCGTGGCCGGCGTGCTCCATTTGGACTCTCCTAGCTCCCAGAACCTATAAATAAGTCCTCCCCATCCATTTTCGCAGGTGAAACCCTAGTCCTCTTCCTCCCGCCGCCACCGGACACGTCCGTGACGGCCGGACACGTCCGCCCCGCTCCCCACCGTCCACTCCACAGCTGCCACATGGCACGCCGCCACCCGCCGCCGCCGCGGGCCGCCCGAGCCCTTCGCGGTCACGCCC
>NC_041387.1:291499554-291506724 GCF_002162155.2 Triticum dicoccoides | reverse complement strand
CGACCTCCAGCCGGCATTCGCCTCCGCCGCGCCTCCCCTCGCCGGAACCCCGCAGCGCCCCGCCGGCGCCCGTCCGGTCACCGGATCCGGCGCCCCTCGCCGCCCCGCGCCCCGGATCCGGCATCCCCGCCCTCTCCGGCGGTCTCCTCAAGCTCCGGCCGCCTCTTCTTCCTCGCCGGCGTGCAGCTCCGGCGATCTTCGTAATCCGTGCCAGATTTGGAATCCCGAAGGTTGACCCCGATTTTCCACTAAGTCCCTAAGTTTTGCATATTTTCATGCCATGTTCATCGCATCATATCTCTGTATCCATAGCTCTGTTTTGTGCGTGTAATATGTCAAATTGTTTGTCTCAATGAGTACTTCATTTCATTCCATTGCACCATGTTCATTTGAGCTCATCTTGATGCCTGAATCATCGTTGCAAGAGTGCTATATGATGTTGTCTGCTGCCTGTTAACAGAACTTGCTCATTTGTCAATTTTGCCATGTTTGATGTGTGCATCCTATGAGGTTGATGTCTACATGTGTTTTGATCTACGTCATGCCATCTTTAGAGTGGTGTATGCCATGTGTTTTTGTGATCAATGTGGTGACTAGAACAAGCATGCAAACTAGGCTTCGTGATGTTGCTGATTTTAGTCCCTGTTCTTCTGTTATTTTGATGCCATGTAAACATGATGCTACAGAGAGATCCATGCATATTTTGAGATACTTTAGTAAGGATGTTTTGAACATATGGTTTTCCTTTATCCATTAATGCCCCTGGTTGCAATTATGGAGTAGTCTAGCATGTCATTTTCATGCTCTACTTTTGCTACAAAAAGTTTCCTGGCAGATTGTTTACATGTTATTCAATTTTGCCAAGGTTGTTGTAGTTGATCCTTGCATGCTATAAACTTGTTCTTGCCTTGGGTTATTTCATAAACATATCTTATTGCTGATGCTATGCTTATCTTGTCACGCAATGACTTGTGGTGAGTGAATCGAGCTTGTTAATTAGGGTACTTGCTGTTGCTGTTTTGCTAGGCTGAATCTGTTATTTCGTGATGCTATGTAAACCTGCTGCTACAAGTCATTCTATGCATATTATGGAGATGTTCACTAGGGGTGTTTTGTTCTACATGTTATGCTCTATCCATCCATGCCCTGGTTACAATTATAGCCTGTTGTAGCTTATTGTAATCTTGCTCCAAAGTTTCTATATAATGTTGCTGTCAGCCTGTTAACATTAAGTTCAATTGTTGCCATGATTGTTGCTAGTGTTCCATGTACCCTATGAACTTTCTATTGCCATGCTTAGCTTCATAAACATATCTTCTTACTGTTGGTTGCCTTTTCATGTCATTTATTGCTCTGTGGTGAGTGGTACAAGCTCACCAACATGCCTACTTATCGTTGTTCCTGCCATGGTTGTATGTGTATTATAACTTGCTATGTTTACATGGGTGCCATCATTTCTTATGATCCTTTTTGGCTTATGGTCAGTAAGGGACTTTTGTTCTATGCAATTAGTAGATTATTGCCATACCTTTGTTTGCCATGATAACTTCCTGTAACATGTTGTTTGAAAGCTCTAAACATTGCAACCTGATGTTATTTTCTGCAAAGTCTGAACTGTTATTATTTGCTATCTTGCCATGTGTGTTTGAGCATGTTCTAGTAGTTTCTGGAGATAGCTCAGTGTTCATGTTTTGTTATGCTTTACCTGTACATCATGTCCATGCCTTTTGTTCTTATGCTGAGGTGCTGTAGCATGTTGTTTTGGTGCTTGCAATATACCTAGTTGTTGTTTTGGACAGATTGTTGCTATAACTTGTTTCATGTGTGTGTTGAACCGTTGCTCCGTTTTGAGTGTGTTCTATATGAAACTTGCTTGATTTTGCATGTAGTTTCATATTATCATGTTGCATCCTTGTTTTGAGGTGTTTGCTTCATGTTTGTATGCATTTTTCATCAATGTCATGTTTAACTTGTTTTGCTCATATCTTCTAGGCCGTAGCTCCGAACTAAACAAACTTTATATGTAACTTGACTAGAATTTCGTGTAGACCATCTTTGTGCATCTTAACTTGCTGTTTAACAACTTGAACATATGGTTTATTCAGATCTGGACCAATTTAGAAACTTGCATACGAGGACTTACCGGAATTGTTATATGTTGTTTCCGGCCTCATTTAAACTTGCTTTGATGTGTTGCTCTTTTTTGCATCATCTCTTGCCATGAGTAGCTTCATGTAGCCTTGTCATGCATCATGCTTGTTTGTGCATCATGTCTTGTTCTTGTGTGGTGTGTTTACCATGTTGTATGCTTCTTCTCGATAGTTTCCGTATCGTTGCGATCGTGAGGATTCGTTCGTCTACGCTTGGTTCGTCTTCGTGGCTTCATCTTCTTCATGAACTCGTTCTTCTTCCTTGCGGGATTTCAGGCAAGATGACCGCTACCCTGGATCTCACTATTATCATTGCTATGCTAGTTGCTTCGTTCTATCGCTATGCTGAGTTACCTATCTGTTGCTCTTCAAGCCTCCCAAATTGCCATGAACCTCTAACCTTTGACACCCTTCCTAGCAAACCGTTGCTTGGCTATGTTACCGCTTTGCTCAGCCCTCTTATAGCGTTGCTAGTTGCAGGTGAAGTTGAAGATTGCTCCATGGTGGACAGGATTTTGGTTGGGATATCACAATATCTCTTATATTATTAATGCATCTATATACTTGGTAAAGGGTGGAAGACTCGGCCTTATGCCTGGTGTTTTGTTCCACTCTTGCCGTCCTAGTTTCCATCATACCGGTGTTATGTTCCCGGATTTTGTGTTCCTTACGCGGTTGGGTGATTTATGGGACCCCCTTGACAGTTCGCTTTGAATAAAACTCCTCCAGCAAGGCCCAACATTGGTTTTACCATTTGCCTCACCACCGCCTATACTTTTCCCTTGGGAGTCGCTCTCTCGAGGGTCATCTTTATTTGAGCCACCCCCGGGCCAGTGCTTGTCTAAGTGTTGGTCCGAACTGAGCAACCTGCGGGGCCACCTCGGGGCAACTCGAGGGCTGGTTTTACTCGTAGCTTAACTTATCCGGTGTTGCCCTGAGAACGAGATATGTGCAGCTCCTATCGGGATTGTCGGTGCATCGGGCGGCTTTGCTGGTCTTGTTTTACCATTGTCGAAATGTCTTGTAAACCGGGATTCCGAGTCTGATCGGGTCTTCCTGGGAGAAGGTATATCCTTCGTTGATCGCGAGAGCTTATCATGGGCTAAGTTGGTACACCCCTGCAGGGTTTAAACTTTCGAAAGCCGTGCCCGCGGTTATGGGCAGATGGGAATTTGTTAATGTCCGGTTGTAGATAACTTGACACCAGATCCGAATTAAAATGCATCAACCGCGTGTGTAGCCGTGATGGTCTCTTTTCGGCGGAGTCCGAGAAGTGAACACGGTTTCTGGGTTATGTTTGACGTAAGTAGGAGTTCAGGATCACCTCTTGATCATTTCTAGCTTCACGACCGTTCCGTTTGCTCTCTTCTCGCTCTTATTTGCGTATGTTAGCCACCATATATGCTTAGTCGCTGCTGCAACCTCACCACTTTACCCCTTCCTTTCCCTTTAAGCTTTGCTAGTCTTGATAGCCATGGTAATGGGATTGCTGAGTCCTCGTGGCTCACAGATTACTACAACAACAGTTGCAGGTACAGGTTATGCGATGATCATGACGCGAGAGCGATGTTTGCTTGTTTTGGAGTTCTTCTTCTGCTTCTTATTTGATCAGGGGATAGGTTCCAGGTCGGCAGCCTGGGCTAGCAGGGTGGATGTTGTTTGAGTTTCTGTTTATGTTTCATCCGTAGTCGGATGTTGCTCTTATGTATTGTGATGTTGTATTCGTGTGGCATTGTATGCCTTATGTATGTACCCCCATCTATTATGTAATGTTGATGTAATGATATCCACCTTGCAAAAGCGTTTCAATATGCGGGTCTATCCTTGGTGGGACCTTCGAGTTCCTTTTGGATAGGGTCGCATATTGGGCATGACAAGTTGGTATCAGAGCCTCGACCGACCCTAGGAGCCCCCTTGATTGATCGTGTAGTTTGGCCGATGTTGACTCTAGAATAAACTATTTTCGGAGTCTAGTTATATCGGAGAGTAGGAATTTTTTTTACTCCTCATCCCCTTCGTCGCTCTGGTAAGGAATCTTGACGTAGGTGTTTTGAATTATTCCTCTTCCCTTTCAAACTTTCTTTAGGATCACGCAGTTGGTTTTCCGATCGTTGGTTCTCAGCTCTTTTTATCCGGTGCATTTCTCGTCAAGTTGACTCGAGCCTCTTCATCTTTGAGTTCAATCCTCAGTTGTTTTCTTTCCCACCCGCCCACCCTTTTTCATCTCGGAACCGGAGTCTGTAATCGAGTATCCATCCTACTCGTGCGAAGCCTTTGCTTTCTTTCAACATGTATTTTCTCTTCAAGATATTCGTCGGTTTCCCCTTCAAAGTTGCCTTTGTTTTTCCGCCCTCCCACCCTCTTCTTCCCGGAGCCTGAGTCTGTTTCGAGCATCAATTTCATTCGTGCGGAACCTCTTCAGTTTTTCATAAATTATCTCAACCGGGGAATTCTCGTCTCGGTGGACATTCTTCATCTTTTTCTTCTCCGGTGGATTCAGTTCCATTTTCGGTAGTGATTATATTCTTTCCCTCAGCTCAAGTTCCTTCCCTGCTTGTTCGCCTCTCGCTAGTTTATCCTTCCAGAGTATTCAAGACATCTCAGGAGATTTCTTTGTGTTCTAATTAATTCGAGGTTGTCACCTTATTCAAATATTTCAATTGTTCCGGTGCATCATCTATCTATTCTACATCCTTTCCGACGGTGTTATCTCTTCAGTGGGCCCATAACCCACAGGTCTTTTCCCAGGATCTTACCTGACTCTTCTAATTTTCCCCGGAGTTATTCTCAAATTCTTTTTGGAGTTTGACGTAAGAATGAATTTCATCAGTCAGATGCCTTCTCCAAGATCACTTTCAAATTCTTTTCATTGTTGGCTCAACCTCTCTGCTCCTCATTCTCCGGAGTATCTCAATAATTTTGGTGGTGTTTCTCGTCATCATTTGAAGATCGAAGAAGATTTCCTCTTAAATCTTGTTCGTTCTCCCGAAGATTCGTGGTTCTAGCTTCTTGTTATCCTCGAGAATTATTCCATTTGTCAGATATTCTTTTTATCCATCCGGAGTATGTCAAAAGTTGTGTTCCCGTTTCTTTTCACCGGAGGCCATCATTCCAGTTATCATTATCCAATTATCCCGGTGCTCCGTTCAAGTGTTCTTTAATCAGCTCGAGTTCTTCCAGTACTCTTGTATCTAAATCCCCTCGAGCATATTTGTTCTTCTAATTCTTCCCGGTGATTCAGTCCCTTTCATCAGTCATTTTCATTTATAACGGTGGTTCGTTCAAGATTCTTTTTCCTTGATCATCATTTTAATTCATTCGTTTTTTTCAATCCTACCAGTGGTCCATGAAGACCTTCTCAAGTTTGTGATATGTCACTTCTCAATCCTTTTCAAGAAGAATAAGTCGTATGCAAAATCCATTGTTTGTCATCAATTTAATTTGATGAAGGATAAGCATACAATAAATCTTATTCTTATTTCATCCAAGTGAGTAATCCTTTCCTTCGGAGTTTGTTCTTGTTGAATAAATCCTAGTTCCAGGTGCTTTCATCTTTTCTTTTCCCGGAGTTCAAATTTTCCTCGGCTATTTTGTCGGAACCTCCATCTAAATCACCACAGGCTTTTATCTTATTTCTTTTCATCCGTCAATTGTATCTTATCACCCTTTTGTCACCGGAGTTCTCCATGGTGGTTCTTCATGATTTAATTCATTCTTCAAGAGTTCATCAAGATTTTGTTGGTGGAGTTCAAGTATCTTTCCTTCTCGCGTCTCGAAGCGCAAAAAAATTCTCCTTATTCTTTTGAAGTGGAGTTTTGCATTTCTTCGTTCTTCTAAGTTATCCAATCATTTCCGTTTGCGACTGGTTATCACCTCATAATTTCTGAGATGTTACCCAAAGTCCACGACAAGCTTATTCTTTTCGTTGTTGAATTTTCTCAACAACTCCATTCAATCTTTTCTTCTAAGGTTGCTTTCTATTTCATTCGTGGCACAAGTTCTCATTTTCTTCTCCGTTCTTTTCATTCAACTCTTTTAATTCTTTCCGGAGGTTTTGTGTCATGTCTTCATCAGGTATCATTCCATCCCCTCAAGTTCATGCTCTTTTCCTTTCCATGTTCAGTCAGAATTCTGCCTAAATCCTTTCAGTCTTATTCCTTTCTTATCTCATTCTAACCAGAGTGATTTCATAGTCTATCTGATTCCGTGAGCTTTTGATTCTTGTCATTCTCGTCATTCCTCTCTTCTTCTCGAGTGCTCGATTCTTTGTTTTTTTCTCTTGAGTTCTTGTTTCACCTCATCCCTTTTCCCTTCCGTCTCGGTCCTAAGATCTCATGACAAGATCTCTTGTTAGTGGAGGAGTGTTGTAACGCCCCAAATCTGATGCGCCAGGTGTCTGCCAATTATTCGCCATAGTTGCCATGTCATTTGCTTGTGTGTTGCATTTTGCCATGTCATCATCTGCATTTCATCTGCATGTTTTACAAAACTTGCATCCGTTCGGTTTCCGCCGGTTCTCTCTGTTGTCCGTTTGGAGTCCGGACCATTCGCGCACGCCCGTCGCCCTCTCTCAGACCTTGTTTCATGTGTGGGTGTTAAACTTTCTCGGAATGGCCCAAGGTTTGCCAAGTGGCCTTGGTACACCATCGGTAGACCGCCTGTCAAGTTTCGTGCCATTTGGAGTCCGTTTGATACTCCAACGGTTAACCGCGTAGCCCAAAACCCCCCTTCTCTTTGCAGCCCAACACCCTTCCAAAGTGGCCCAAAACCCATCTAACTCCCATCCATGCCCTCGCTCGTTCGATCACAATCGCGTGGCTGAAAACCGTGCTCCATTTGGACTCTCCTAGCTCCCAGAAACTATAAATAAGTCCTCCCCGTCCATTTTCGCAGGCGAAACCCTAGTCCTCTTCCTCCCGCCGCCACCGGACACGTCCGTGATGGCCGGACACGTCCGCCCCGCTCCCCCGTCCACTCCGCAGCTGCCACGCGGCACGCCGCCACCCGCCGCCGCCGCGGG
>NC_041387.1:291474770-291499194 GCF_002162155.2 Triticum dicoccoides | reverse complement strand
CAAGCTCCGCCGCCGCCAGGTCGCCGACCTCCGGCCGGCGTTCGCCTCTGCCGCGCCTCCCCTTGCCGGAACCCCGCAGCGCCCCGCCGGTGCCCGTCCGGTCACCGGATCCGGCGCCCGTCCGGTCACCGGATCCGGCGCCCCTCGCCGCCCCGCGCCCCGGATCCGGCATCCCCGCCCTCTCCGGCGGTCTCCTCAAGCTCCGGCCACCTCTTCTTCCTCGCCGGCGTGCAGCTCCGGCGATCTTCGTAATCCGTGCCAGATTTGGAATCCCGAAGGTTGACCCCGATTTTCCACCGTCCCTAAGTTTTGCATATTTTCATGCCATGTTCATCGCATCATATCTCTGTATCCGTAGCTCCGTTTTGTGCGTGTAATATGTCAAATTGTTCGTCTCAACGAGTACTTCATTTCATTCCATTGCACCATGTTCATTTGAGCTCATCTTGATGCCTGAATCATTGTTGCAAGAGTGCTATATGATGTTGTCTGCTGCCTGTTAACAGAACTTACTCATTTGTCATTTTTGCCATGTTTGATGTGTGCATCCTATGAGGTTGATGTCTACATGTGTTTTGATCTATGTCATGCCATATTTAGAGTGGTGTATGCCATGTGTTTTTGCGATCAATGTGGTGACTAGAACAAGCATGCAAACTAGGCTTCGTGATGTTGCTGATTTTAGTCCCCGTTCTTCTGTTATTTTGATGCCATGTAAACATGATGCTACAGAGAGATCCATGCATATTATGAGATACTTCAGTACGGATGTTTTGAACATATGGTTTTCCTCTATCCATTCATGCCCCTGGTTGCAATTATGGAGTAGCCTAGGATGTCATTTTTGTGCTCTACTTTTGCTACAAAAAGTTTCCTCGCGGATTGTTTACATGTTATTCAATTTTGCCAAGGTTGTTGTAGTTCATCCTTGCATGCTATGAACTTGTTCTTGCCTTGGGTTGTTTCATCAACAAGTCTTCTTGCTGATGCTATGCTTATCTTGTCATGCAATGACTTGTGGTGAGTGAATCGAGCTTGTTAAGTAGGGTACCTGCTGTTGCTGTTTTGCTAGGCTGAATCTGTTATTTCGTGATGCTATGTAAACCTGGTGCTACAAGTCATTCTATGCATAATATGGAGATGTTCATTAGGGGTGTTTTGTTCTACATGTTATGATCTATCCATCCATGCCCCTGGTTATAATTATAGCCTGCTGTACCTTATTGTAATCTTGCTCCAAAGTTGCTATATAATGTTGCTGTCAGCCAGTTAACATTAAGTTCAGTTGTTGCCATGATTGTCGCTAGTGTTCCATGTACCCTATGAACTTGCTATTGCCATGCTTAGCTTCATAAACATGTCTTATTACTGTTGGTTGCCTTTTCATGCCATTTATTGCTCTGTGGTGAGTGGTACAAGCTCACCAACATGCCTACTTATCGTTGTTCCTGCCATGGTTGAATCTGTATTATAACTTGCTATGTTTACATGGGTGCCATCATTTCTTCTGATCCTTTTTGGCTTATGGTCAGTAAGGGACTTTTGTTCTATGCAATTAGTAGATTCATTCCATACCTTTGTTTGCCATGATAAGTTCCTGTAACATGTTGTTTGAAAGCTCTAAACATTGCAACCTGATGTTATTTTCTGCAAAGTCTGAACTGTTATTATTTGCAATCTTGCCATATGTGTTTGAGCATGTTCTAGTAGTTTCTGGAGATAGCTCAGTGTTCATGTTTTGTTATGCTTTACCTGTACATCATGTCCATTCCTTTTGTTCTTATGTTGAGGTGCTGTAGCATGTTGTTTTGGTGCTTGCAATATACCTAGTTGCTGTTTTGGACAGATTGTTGCTATAACTTGTTTCATGTGTGTGTGTTGAACCGTTGCTCTGTTTTGAGTGTGTTCTATATGAAACTTGCTTGATTTTGCATGTAGTTTCATATTATCATGTTGCATCCTTGTTTTGAGGTGTTTGCTTGATGTTTGTATGCATTTTGCATCAATATCATGTTTAACTTGTTTTGCTCATATCTTCTAGGTCGTAGCTCCGAACTAAACAAACTTTATATGTAACTTAACTAGAATTTCGTGTAGATCATCTTTGTGCATCTTAACTTGCTGTTTAACAACTTGAACATAAGGTTTATTCAGATCTGGACCAATTTCGAAACTTGCATATGAGGACTTGCCGGAATTGTTATATGTTGTTTTCGGCCTCATTTAAACTTGCTTTGATGTGTTGCTCTTGTTTGCATCATCTCTTGCCATGAGTAGCTTCATGTAGCCTTGTCATGCATCATGCTTGTTTGTGCATCATGTCTTGTTCTTGTGTGGTGTGTTTACCATGTTGTGTGCTTCTTCTCGATAGTTCCCATATCGTTGCGATCGTGAGGATTCGTTCATCTACGCTTGGTTCGTCTTCGTGGCTTCATCTTCTTCATGGACTCATTCTTCTTCCTTGCGGGATTTCAGGCAAGATGACCGCTACCCTGGATCTCACTACTATCATTGCTATGCTAGTTGCTTCGTTCTATCGCTATGCTGCGTTACCTATCTGTTGCTCTTCAAGCCTCCCAAATTGCCATGAACCTCTAACCTTTGACACCCTTCCTAGCAAACCGTTGCTTGGCTATGTTACCGCTTTGATCAGCCCTCTTATAGCGTTGCTAGTTGCAGGTGAAGTTGAAGATTGCTCCATGGTGGACAGGATTTTGGTTGGGATATCACAATATCTCTTATATTATTAATGCATCTATATACTTGGTAAAGGTTGGAAGACTCGGCCTTATGCCTGGTGTTTTGTTCCACTCTTGCCGCCCTAGTTTCTGTCATACCGGTGTTATGTTCCCGGATTTTGCGTTCCTTACGCGGTTGGGTGATTTATGGGACCCCCTTGACAGTTCGCTTTGAATAAAACTCCTCCAGCAAGGCCCAACATTGGTTTTACCATTTGCCTCACCACCACCTATACTTTTCCCTTGGGAGTCGCTCTCTCGAGGGTCATCTTTATTTTAGCCCCCCCAGGCCAGTGCTTGTGTAAGTGTTGGTCCCAACCGAGCAACCTGCGGGGCCACCTCGGGGCAACTCGAGGGCTGGTTTTACTCGTAGCTTGACTTATCCGGTGTTGCCCTGAGAACGAGATATGTGCAGCTCCTATCGGGATTATCGGTGCATCGGGCGGCTTTGCTGGTCTTGTTTTACCATTGTCGAAATGTCTTGTAAACCGGGATTCCGAGTCTGATCGGGTCTTCCTGGGAGAAGGTATAACCTTCGTTGATCGCGAGAGCTTATCATGGGCTAAGTTGGGACACCCCTGCAGGGTTTAAACTTTCGAAAGCCGTGCCCGCGGTTATGGGCAGATGGGAATTTGTTAATGTCCGGTTGTAGATAACTTGACACCAGATCCGAATTAAAATGCATCAACCGCGTGTGTAGCCGTGGTGGTCTCTTTTCGGCGGAGTCCGGGAAGTGAGCACGGTTTCTGGGTTATGTTTGACGTAAGTAGGAGTTCAGGATCACCTCTTGATCATTTCTAGCTTCACGACCGTTCCGTTTGCTCTCTTCTCGCTCTTATTTGCATATGTTAGCCACCATATATGCTTAGTCGCTGCTGCAACCTCACCACTTTACCCCTTCCTTTCCCTTTAAGCTTTGCTAGTCTTGATACCCATGGTAATGGGATTGCTAAGTCCTCGTGGCTCACAGATTACTACAACAACAGTTGCAGGTACAAGTTATGCGATGATCATGACGCGAGAGCAATGTTTGCTTGTTTTTATGTTCTTCTTCCGCTTCTTCTTCGATCAGGGGATAGGTTCCAGGTCGGCAGCCTGGGCTAGCAGGGTGGATGTCGTTTGAGTTTCTGTTTATGTTTCATCCGTAGTTGGATGTTGCTCTTATGTATTGTGATGTTGTATTCGTGTGGCATTGTATGCCTTATGTATGTACCCCCATCTATTATGTAATGTTGATGTAATGATATCCACCTTGCAAAAGTGTTTCAATATGCGGGTCTATCCTTGGTGGGACCTTCGAGTTCCTTTTGGATAGGGTCGCATATTGGGCGTGACATGTACACTTCCACATTCTGACTTATTGAGTGAGAAGGCACTTCTGAATCATTCTCATGAATGTGGCTCCAGCATTTTTCAAACCAAAAGGCATGGTGACATAGAAAAAGCACCCGAATGGGGTGATGAAGGTTGTTTTTATTTCATCGGGACCATACAGTTTGATCTGATGGTATCCGGAATATGCATCTAAGAAAGACAAGCGTTCACACCCTTCAGTCGAGTCAACAATCTGATCGATGCGAGGGAGAGGAAAGTGATCTTTTGGGCAGGCCCGATTGATATGCTTGAAATCGATGGACATACGAAGTGAATTATACTTCTTAGGAACCATGACTACATTGGCTAGCCACTCGGAGTGGTAGATTTCACGGATGAACTCTGCTGCCAACAGTCGAGCCACTTCTTCACTGATTTCATTCCTCTTCTGCACGGTGGACCGCCGAAGATGTTCTTTGACGGGTTTTATTTTTGGTTCAACATGCAAACGGTGCTCGGGCAGTCCTCTGGGTACACCTAGCATGTCAGAAGGTTTCCACGCGAAGATGTCCCAGTTCTCACGGAGGAACTGGACGAGCGCTTCTTCCTATTTGCTGTCGAGTGTCGTTGATATATGGGTTGGTGTGGCACTAGGATCCGTCGTGATAGAGGCAAAGGTGTCCCGTCTTTCGATGAGATGATGGATATCGCTTTGGTGGAAATCGACTTTGACGATCCAACTACGAACGTGCGAGGACGTCGCGCCTTAGCAATCGCTAAACCAACTCCGAGAGGTTATTGACCACGCCGGAGCACGATCAACCTGACCACGAGGGTCTGTTTCCTGCGAGCAAATGAAGAACAAGCAAGAAACTGAGATTGCAATCTGGATATTGCGAATATAAGATGAAAGCTTTATTGATCAAGGTGGGGTTCTGAGACGTCTTTGTCTGGTCGTTGAACACAAATGAAGTACGCGAAGTTGCAGCTAGGGCGAACTTTAATCTAAACAAAACTCAATGTCTAAACGGTGCCCTAAGGGCTGTATATATGGAGGAAGACTGATAGAGGCAAAGGTGTCCCGTCTTTCGATGAGATGATGGATTTCACTTTGGTGGAAGTCGACTTTGACGATCCGACTACGAACGTGCGAGGACGTCGCGCCTTAGCAATCACTAAACCAACTCCCAGAGGTTATTGACCACGCCGGAGCACGATCAACCTGACCACGAGGGTCTGTTTCCTGCGAGCAAACGAAGAACAAGCAAGAAACTGAGATTGCAATCTGGATATTGCGAATATAAGATGAAAGCTTTATTGATCAAGGTGGGGTTCTGTGACACCTTTGTCTGGTCGTTGAACACAAACGAAGTACACGAAGTTGCAGCTATGGCGAACTTTAATCTAAACAAAACCCAAAGTCTAAACGACGACCTAAGGGCTGTATATATGGAGGAAGAGGGGGGAATTTCGTGGCCCCTGAGGGAGGGGTCCGAAACCAACCCTAACTCTTGTTTCCCCATACATACGGACTCTAAAAATAGCCTATACTTATGTATTTCGAAATTACATGGGCCTGGCCCAATAAAAAGGTGACGCAGCACCTAGAATAGCCTGTGGACGAAAATTACGAAGTAGCATCTTGTATATTTCGTCCAAGGCTTCATGCACTCATTATGGTGGCTTCAACGTCCTGAAATCATCACTTGTAGCTCTGTTCTTGTTCCCCTTGCGCATGCCATCATCTCCATGCTTGTTCTTGATCCAATGTTCATCCTTCTCCAAGCTAGGCCCTTCATTTGTAAGCAAAACAAATGTATCCAATTTAGGCAGCATCATATTCTCATGAACATTAGAATCATTACCAAGAAACGAAAGTACCTGGTAATTTAATTGGCGTGCGTGAGCTCTAGTAATTGGTCCAGTATGTATAGCAGTAGGGGCTATGGGTGTAACAATAGTATTGATGTCCTCATCATCCTCCCCTTCTTGAAATGATGTCGTCCTCGACGGAAGTTCATCTTCCTGTCCCAAATAAGGCTTCAAATCTGCAATGTTAAAAGTGGGACTAACCCCAAAATCTGCAGGCAGCTCAAGTTTATATGCATTATCATTTATTTTCTCTAACACCTTAAAGGGACCATCAACACGTGGCATTAGCTTTGATTTGCGCAAATCAGGAAATCTATCCTTACGCAAATGTAACCAAACAAGATCTCCAGGTGCAAACACAACATGTTTTCTACCCTTATCTCCAGCAAGTTTATATTTAGCATTCATACTCTCACTGTTTTCCCTAGTTAACTCATGCATTTTTAAAATCAATTCAACATGTTGTTTAGCATCAAAATTAACCTTCTCCGAAGATGGAAGAGGCAACAAATCAATAGGTGCACGAGGTAGGAAACCATACACAACTTCAA
Organism: Triticum dicoccoides; assembly: GCF_002162155.2. Lineage (NCBI taxonomy): Eukaryota > Viridiplantae > Streptophyta > Magnoliopsida > Poales > Poaceae > Triticum > Triticum dicoccoides. The sequence continues at coordinate 291,492,719 of NC_041387.1, read as the reverse complement.
AAGGGCACATCTTAGTAGTAGAATGCAATGAACAATTATAAGCAAATTCAATATGAGGCAAGCATTCCTACCACATTTTCTTATTATTCTTCAAGACAGCCCTAAGCATAGTAGACAATGTTCTATTGACTACTTCAGTTTGTCCATCAGTTTGGGGGTGACAAGTAGTACTAAAAAGCAGTTTAGTCCCCAATTTAGCCCATAAACATCTCCAAAAGTGGCTAAGAAATTTAGTATCACGATCTGAAACAATAGTATTTGGCACACCATGCAAGCGAATAATTTCACGAAACAATAAATCAGCAACATTAACGGCATCATCGCTATTATGACATGGTATAAAGTGTGCCATTTTTGAGAATCTATCCACGACAACAAATATGCTATCCCTCCCCTTCTTTGTTCGAGGTAAACCTAAAACAAAGTCCATAGATATATCCTCCTAAGGAACACTAGGTACAGGCAAAGGCATACATAAACCATGAGGATTGAGTCGTGACTTAGCTTTTTGACATGTAGTGCAGCGAGCAATAAAACGCTCAACATCCCGTCTCATCTTTGGCCAAAAGAAATGTGTAGCAAGTACGTCCTCCCTCTTCTTCACGCCAAAGTGTCCCATTAATCCTCCTCCATGCGCCTCCTGCAATAACAAAAGACGAACAGAGCTAGCTGGAATGCATAGCTTGTTAGCACGAAACACAAATCCATCGTTAACGACAAACTTGTTCCACATTCTTCCTTCTTTACAATTCTGCATTACACCTTTAAAATCAGCATCATGCACATATTGATGTTTGATGGTCTCCAAACCAAATATTTTGAAGTCAATTTGTGAAAGCATAGTATAGCGACGAGACAATGCATCAGCAATAACATTTTCTTTTCCCTTCTTGTGTTTAATGACATAAGGGAAAGTCGCAATGAATTCAACCCATTTAGCATGTCTACGATTCAGTTTAGCTTGACTTTTAATATGTTTCAAAGATTCGTGATCAAAATGTATAACAAATTCTTTGGGCCATAAATAATGTTGCCATGTTTCCAAAGTCCGAACAAGAGCATATAATTCTTTATTATAAGTAGAATATTTCAGACTAGGCCCACTCAATTTTTCAGAAAAATATGCAACAGGTTTGCCATCTTGTAATAACACACCTCCTAATCCAATTCCACTAGCATCACATCAAGCTCAAAGGTCTTACTAAAATCAGGAAGTTGGAGTAAAGGAGCATGTGTCAACTTATCTTTTAATACCGTGAAGGCTTCTTCCTGTGCGGTACCCCAAAGAAAAGGCACATCTTTCTTTGTAAGCTTATTAAGAGGTGCAGCAATGGTGCTGAAATCTCTCACAAAACGCCTATAGAATCCAACGAGGCCAAGAAAACTCCTCACTTGTGTGACCGTTTTGGGTTGTGCCCAAGTCTCAATAGCGTCAATCCTGGCTTTATCAACTTCAATTCCCTGTGGAGTAACAACATAGCCAAGAAAAGATACTCGGTCGGTGCAAAAGGTGCACTTCCCAAGGTTACCAAACAAACGTGCATCACGTAGAGCAATAAAAACAGCACGTAAATGTTCCAAATGTTCTTCCAAAGATTTGTTATAAATCAATATGTCATCAAAGTAAACTACCACAAATCGTCCAATGAAAGCACGTAAAACTTCGTTCATTAATCTCATGAAAGTACTAGGTGCATTCGTTAACCCAAAAGGCATGACTAACCACTCATATAATCCAAACTTAGTTTTCAATGCCGTTTTCCATTCATCTCCCAATTTCATACGAATTTGATGGTATCCACTATGCAAATCAACTTTGGAGAATATTGTAGAGCCACTCAATTCATCACGCATATCATCTAGCCTAGGAATAGGATGACGATAATGAATAGTAATATTATTAATGCCTCTACAATAAACACACATACGTGATGTACCATCCTTTTTCGGCACTAGAATAATAGGAACAACACAAGGACTAAGGGATTCGCATATATAACCTTTGTCGAGAAGATCTTGTACTTGACGCATAATCTCCTTCGTCTCCTCTGGATTGGTACGGTATGGCACATGGTTTGGCAGTGAAGCACCGGGAATTAAGTCAATCTGATGCTCAATCCCTCGAATAGGCGGTAATCCCGGTGGCACGTCTTGTGGAAAGACGTAAGCGAACTCCTGCAAAATGTTAGTGACAGCAGGAGGCAAAGAGGAAGGCACGTCCTCAAATGAAAATAATGCCTCTTTGCACACAAAAGCATAGCAAACAGATTTGCTGAAATCTAGCTCATCAATATCAGATTTGGTGGCAAATAAGCATGCACTTTTCAATTTAATTTCAGAAGCAACACTAGATGGTTTATTATTAGGCTTCATTTGTTGCTCAAATTCTTTTGCCACAATCTGATTTTCACTCTTATTCTTCTCACGTTTTGCTTTATTAGCTCTATTAATATCATCTTTCAAAATAGAATCAGGAGTCATAGGAAGGAAAGTAATATTTTTATCCTTATGAACAACAGTATACTGATTGTTTCTACCATGGTGTACAGAATTTTTATCAAATTGCCATGGTCTACCAAGTAATAAGGAACATGCTTGCATAGGTACCACATCCCAATCAACATAATCAGGATATGTAGAGATACTAAAATGCACACGAACAGTACGTGTTACCTTAACCTTGCCGCTGTTGTTGAACCATTGGATGTAGTAAGGATTTGGATGTGGTCTTGTGGTGAAGAAAGCTTCTCCACCATCTCCATGCTAGCCAAGTTGTTGCAGCTCCCTCCGTTTATGATGACGCGCACAGAACGTTTCTTCACAACTCCCTTGGTATGGAACAAATTGTGCCTCTGATTTTGCTCAGCTTGTGTAACCCGCACACTCAAAACACGTTGAGCAACTAAACATTCATACTTGTCAGCATCTTCAGGAGCCATGTATTGCGTCTCATGATCAGAATCATCTCCACCATTTTCTTCATGTGTAATAAGAGCCAAAGTCTCCTCATCATAGTCACTAGCGAAGTCATACCCACCATCCTCGGTAGCAATCATCACACGATGAGATTTGCATTCTCTTGCATAATGACCTCTTCCCTTACAATGATGACAAATAATATCACTTGTGTGCCAAGTTGATGCCATGGAAGAAGAAGAACTCTGTGCAGGCCCGGTAGGTGGGCTCTTGGCAGATAATGGTGGTTGTGCCTGTTTTCTTGTATCACGGCTTGAGGTGGCACCTGATGGAGGTGCTGGTGCAGTTGAAGTAGAAGATGCACGCGGTGTCCATGATGAAGGTCGGCCTGCAGAAAAGTTAGTTCGCGCCAATGCTTGTCGATCCTGCACTTCACGTTCAGCTTTACAAGCAAGATGGAATAAACGAGTGATATTAGTATACTCCTTATAGTCGAGAATGGTCTGAATCTCTCTATTTAATCCACCCAAAAAACGTGCAAGCCTAGCATGATTCTCCTCAACAATACCACATCTAATCATGCCAGTTTGTAATTCCTGATAATATTCTTCTTCAGAATTTTTCCCTTGTCTTAAGCGCTGCAATTTTTGAAGCAATTCACGTTGATAATATGGTGGAACCCAACGAGTACGCATAGCACTTTTCAAAGAAGCCCAAGTAGTTGGAATAGGATATAATCTACAACGTTCAGACCACCATACACATGCAAAACTAGTGAAAGCACAAACAGCAGCGGCAACCTGTCTCTCCTCGGGATATTGTAAACATGTAAATCGTTGTTCAGTTTCTAATTCCCAAGTAAGATATATATCAGGAACATATCTACCCTCAAATGGTGGAATATTCAATTTCAGTTTAGGAAGATGGTCATGATCTTGTACCTGAGGGAGAGCCCTACCATTGTGATTATTTGCATGTGGACGACCTGGTGGTTGTGGTGCAGGTGGTTGCACGTAGTTCTGATTTTGATCAACCTCATCCTCGTAATCTCCCACATAATCATCCTCCTCCGCATTAGTAGCAGGAGCCACAGAAATATCAACAGCAGCACCAACAGTTTAGCCAAACGCAAGAGGGACACGGCTCGCTCGACGGAGGGCTATTTCACGACGTGGAGGTAGTCGTTGTTGTTGTTGTTGTTGTTGTTGTTGTTGGAGAGGTGCGTTAGGTGCAGCGTGTGGTGGTGGTGGAAGACGCGCGAGCAATTCATTAAATCTGTTATCGAGCTTTGTTTCGAACGTCTTCTCCATGCAATCTATCTTCTCCATGGCCTCTTCAAATCTGTTTAGCACATCTTGCACCTGTCCACTCGTCATTTGCTGAAATTTATCATGCAAGTCCTTATTCGTCACGTTCTCCCAGTCAGTCTCGTTGGCTTCTGATCCTGGCATGGGTAGCAACAATAGAAACACACAAGAATATGATCCTACAGACTACTAACAAGAGGTGGTGGTGGGTGTCACAAATCCGTCAAGCAAATCTCAAATTCTTACCAGTTCTTACCCAACAGCAGGCGGTGATCGGCAACCGTTGTAGTCAAAATTCTCAAAGCTTGGATAGAGCGATTACCAAGGAGAGTCAAACGCACGATGTAGATGTATGTGGAGCTGGGAAGGCTTATAATATGGTAGCAAAAAGGGTCAGCAATAATCAATTCAGAGATGCAAAGTTGAATAAACGCTCAACGATGGTACGGTGCTGATCCTAGGCTAGACCGTGCTAGAGACGCGAGCCTAGAACACTAACAAAATCACGGCGCTGCACGAAATCAAGGAAAGAGCACACTCTGATTTTTTTTTTGCTTTTTTTGTGCTCTTTTTTTTGCGCTTCTCATTTTTTTTTGCGAAAATTCACTATAATGGCAAGTGTCTCAAATCTCTTCCCAATTCAAGGTAACAGGATAGACATGAAATTTTTGTGACCAATTTTTTTTCGACTGCCCGGACCAAAATCTGGAAACGGCTCAAAAAAACTTTCTATAATGGCACCTGTCGCAAAACACTCAGAAACACCTAAAAATAGGATAGCCAGAAATTTTTTCGACAAGTGCGTTTTCGGAAAATTTTGGGCCTAAACGAAGGGTGGTTTCTATAATGGCACTTTTTTTCCCGAAACCTACTCCGGCAAGGAAACACGAATCGGAAACTAGATGAATCTCGAAAACAAACCAAATATGAAAAGAACTCGGATTGGTGATGGATATATATGGTGGTAGATGGCAGCGGTGGTGATATATGGCAGCGGTGGTGGTATATGGATACGGATTCGAAGCGGTGGTGGATAAGCGGTGGTGGTAGATGGCAGGGGCGATGATGATGGTGCGGGGGCGGCGTGACAACTTATGACCAGAACTCGAAACTCTAAAAGACTAGACTCTAAGACCAGCAACTAGACACGACGATGCAACCGCAAATTCAACAACGCAAATACAGAAAAGATTATGCAAAGGCTCAGGCTGGTTCGGATAGGATGAACTAACCCTAATTTTTTTGTGGCTTTTTCGTGGACTATAGGTATGAAGAACAGACTCGATCTAAACTATGAAAAACTGTAAAATCTCACCGAGCAACTTGGAAATCTGATAGCACTTGATAGAGGCAAAGGTGTCCCGTCTTTCAATGAGATGATGGATTTCGCTTTGGTGGAAGTCGACTTTGACGATCCGACTACGAACGTGCGAGGACGTCATGCCTTAGCAATCGCTAAACCAACTCCAAGAGGTTATTGACCACGCCGGAGCACGATCAACCTAACCACGAGGGTGTGTTTCCTACGAGCAAACAAAGAACAAGCAAGAAACTGAGATTGCAATCTGGATATTGCTAATATAAGATGAAAGTTTTATTGATCAAGGTGGGGTTCTGTGACGCCTTTGTCTGGTCGTTGGACACAAACAAAGTACGCGAAGTTGCAGCTATGGCGAACTTTAATCTAAACAAAACCCAAACTCTGAACGGTGCCCTAAGGGCTGTATATATGGAGGAAGAGGGGGTGAATTTCGTGGCCCTTGGTGGAGGGGTCCAAAACTAACCCTAGCTCTTGTTTCCCCACACATACGGACTCTAAAAATAGCCTATACTTATGTATTTCAAAATTACATGGTCCTGGCCCAATAATAAGGTGACGCAACACCTAGAATAGCCTCTGCACGAAATTTATGAAGTAGCATCTTGTATATTTTGTCCAAGGCTTCATGCACTCATTATGGTGGCTTCAACGTCCTGAAATCATCACTTGTAGCTCCGTTCTTGTTCCCCTTGCGCAAGCCATCATCACCATGCTAGTTCTTGATCCAATGTTCATCCTTCTCCAAGCTAGGTCCTTCATTTGTAAGCAAAACAAATATATCCAATTTAGGCAGCATCATATTCTCATGAGCATTAGAATCATTACCAAGAAACGAAAGTACCTGGTAATTTAATTGGCGTGCGTGAGCTCTAGTAATTGGTCCAGTATGTATAGCAGTAGGGGCTGTGGGTGTAACAATATTATTGATGACCTCATCAAAGAGGGGGTGAATTTCGTGCCCCTTGGTGGAGGGGTCCGAAATCAACCCTATCTCTTGTTTCCCCACACATACGGACTCTAAAAATAGCCTATACTTATGTATTTCAAAATTACATGGGCCTGGCCCAATAATAAGGTGATGCAGCACCCAGAATAGCCTCTGGACGAAATTTATGAAGTGGCATCTTGTATATTTCGTCCAAGGCTTCATGCACTCATTATGGTGGCTTCAAAGTCCTGAAATCATCACTTGTAACTCCGTTCTTGTTCCCCTTGCGCATGCCATCATCTCCATGCTTGTTCTTGCTCCAATGGTCATCCTTCTCCAAGCTAGCCCCTTCATTTGTAAGCAAAACAAATGTATCCAATTTAGGCAGCATCATATTCTCATGAGCATTAGAATCATTACAAGAAACGAAAGTACCTGGTAATTTAATTGGTGTGCGCGAGCTCTAGTAATTGGTCCAGTATATGTAACAGTAGGGGCTGTGGGTGTAACAATGGTATTGATGTCCTCATCATCCTCCCCTTCTTCAAATGAAGTCGTCCTCGACAGAAGCTCATCTTCCTCACCCAAATAAGGCTTCAAATCTGCAATGTTAAAAGTGGGACTAACCCCAAAATCTGCAGGCAACTCAAGTTTATATGCATTATCATTTATTTTCTCCAACACCGTAAATGGACCATCAGCACGTGGCATTAACTTTGATTTGCGCAAATCAGGAAATCTATCCTTACGCAAATGTAACCAAACAAGATCTCCAGGTGCAAACACAACATGTTTTCTACCCTTATCTCTAGCAAGTTTATATTTAGCATTCATACACCCAATGTTTTCCTTAGTTAACTCATGCATTTTTAAAATCAATTCAGCATGTTGTTTAGCGTCAAAATTAACCTTCTCCGAAGATGGAAGAGACAACAAATCAATAGGTGCACGAGGTAGGAAACCATACACAACTTCAAAAGGGCACATCTAAGTAGTAGAATGCAATGAACGATTATAAACAAATTCAATATGAGGCAAGCATTCCTCCCACATTTTCTTATTATTCTTCAAAACAGCCCTAAGCATAGTAGACAATGTTCTATTGACTACTTCAGTTTGTCCATCAGTTTGGGGGTGACAAGTAGTACTAAAAAGCAGTTTATTCCCCAACTTAGCCCATAAACATCTCCAAAAGTGGATACGAAAATTAGTATCACGATCTGAAACAATAGTATTTGGCACACCATGCAAGCGAATAATTTCACGAAAGAACAAATCAGAAACATTAACAACATCATCGCTTTTATGACATGGTATAAAGTGTGCCATTTTCGAGAATCTATCCACGACAACAAATATGCTATCCCTCCCCTTCTTTGTTCGAGGTAAACCTAAAACAAAGTCCATAGATATATCCTCCCAAGGAACACTAGGTACAGGCAAAGGCATATATAAACCATGAGGATTGAGTCGTGACTTAGCTTTTTGACATGTAGTGCAGCGAGCAATAAAACGCTCAACATCCCGTCTCATCTTTGGCCGAAAGAAATGTGTCGCAAGTACGTCCTCCGTCTTCTTCACGCCAAAGTGTCCCATTAATCCTCCTCCATGCGCCTCCTGCAACAACAAAAGATGAACAGAGCTAGCTGGAATGCATAGCTTGTTAGCACGAAACACAAATCCATCGTTAACGACGAACTTGTTCCACATTCTCCCTTCTTTACAATTCTGCATTACATCTTTAAAATCAACATCATGCACATATTGATCTTTGATGGTCTCCAAACCAAATATTTTGAAGTCAAGTTGTGAAAGCATAGTATAGCGACGAGACAATGCATCAGCAATAACATTTTCTTTACCCTTCTTGTGTTTAATGACATAAGGGAAAGTCTCAATGAATTCAACCCATTTAGCATGTCTACGATTCAGTTTAGCTTGACTTTTAATATGTTTCAAAGATTCATGATCAGAATGTATAACAAATTCTTTGGGCCATAAATAGTGTTGCCATGTCTCTAAAGTCCGAACAAGAGCATATAATTCTTTATCATAAGTAGAATAATTCAGACTAGGCCCACTCAATTTTTCAGAAAAATATGCAATAGGTTTGCCATCTTGTAATAACACACCTCCTAATCCAATTCCACTAGCATCACATTCAAGCTCAAAAGTCTTATTAAAATCAGGAAGTTGGAGTAAAGGAGCATGTGTCAACTTATCTTTCCATACCGTGAAGACTTCTTCCTGTGCGGTACCCCAAACAAAAGGCACATCTTTCTTTGTAAGCTCATTGAGAGGTGCAGCAATGGTGCTGAAATCTCTCACAAAACGCCTATAGAATCCAGCAAGGCCAAGACAACTCCTCACTTGTGTGACCGTTTTGGGCTGCGGCCAACTCTCAATAGCTTCAATCTTGGCTTTATCAACTTCAATTCCCTGTGGAGTAACAACGTAGCCAAGAAAAGACACTCGGTCGGTGCAAAAGGTGCACTTCCCAAGGTTACCAAACAAACGTGCATCACGTAGAGCAATAAAAACAACAGGTAAATGTTCCAAATGTTCCTCCAAAGTTCTGCTATAAATCAATATGTCATCAAAGTAAACTACCACAAATCGTCCAATGAAAGCACGTAAAACTTCGTTCATTAATCCCATGAAAGTACTAGGTGCATTAGTTAACCCAACAGGCATGACTAACCACTCATATAATCCAAACTTAGTTTTAAATGATGTTTTCCATTCATCCCCCAATTTCATACGAATTTGATGGTATCCACTATGCAAATCAACTTTGGAGAATATTGTAGAGCCACTCAATTCATTAAGCATATCATCTAGCCTAGGAATAGGATGACGATAACGAATAGTAATATTATTAATGCCTCTATAATCAACACACATACGTGATGTACCATCCTTTTTTTGGCACTAGAATAATAGGAACAACACAAGGACTAAGGGATTCGCGTATATAACTTTTTTCGAGAAGCTCTTGTACTTGACGCATAATCTCCTTCGTCTCCTCTAGATTGGTACGGTATGGCGCACGGTTGGGCAGTGAAGCACCGGGAATTAAGTCAATCTGATGCTCAATCCCTCGAATAGGCGGTAATCCCGGTGGCACGTCTTGTGGAAAGACGTCAGCGAACTCCTGCAAAATGTTAGTGACAGCAGGAGGCAAAGAGGAAGGCACGTCCTCGAATGAAAATAATGCCTCTTTGCACACAAAAGCATAGCAAACAGATTTGCTAAAATCTAGCTCATCAATATCAGATTTGGTGGCAAGTAAACATGCACTTTTCAATTTAATTTCATGGTTGACCAAGAAGGAGGTGGCAAACGGTCATTGGTACCACATGACACTCCAAAGTGTCTTCATAAGCACCAATTTTGAAAGAGACTTGGACCATATGCTCGACTCGTATAGTGCCGGGGTCGCTTAGCCATTGAACTTTGTAGGGGTGCGGGTTCTTCCTCTTGACCAATTGAAGCTTGGAACATAGTTCTTCACTTGCCAAGTTGTGACAACTACCTCCATCGATGATGACCTTGACGGACCTTCCATTGATGCCGGCCTTAGTGTGGAAGATGTGGCATCGTTGGTCTTCTTCTTGTTGATGTTGAAGTGTCAAGACTTTGGAGACAACTAGAGCGGGGCTCGAATCCTCATCACAAAAGATTTGACCATCTTCATCCTCATTCACGCGCCGGTGCATGGCCACTTGCTCAAGGGCTTCCATCTCCTCTTCACTCATTGAGTCATATGTGTCGTCATCGTTGAGGATCATGGTGCGCTTGTTCGTGCATTGGAAGGACTTGTGGCCTCGGCCGCCGCAAGTGAAACACTTGAAGGAACTTGTTTTGATGGTCTCATCGGTTGGAGTAGATGATGAAGCACGCGGTTTGAACTTGCTTGTAGTAGGAGTAAGACGACTTGAACTTGCCAAAGTTTTCTTGTAATTTTACTTGTCGTCGTTGCTTGGAGAAGGCTTGGTTGATGTAGATGTTGAAGGAGTCGTTGAAGCTTGGATGTTGGAGAAGCCGTAGGTCTTGGATGAGTACTTGGCGTACTTGAAGTCATCTTGCACTTGACGTTCCGCCTTGGTTGCTTGATGTACGAGCTCAATGAGGTTGGAGTAGGGTTGGAAGTCGGCAATCTTCTTGATGGGATGATTGAGTCCATTCAAGAAATGTGCCATTGTTTGCTCATCATCTTCCGTGACATTGGCTCGAATCATGGCTATCTCCATTTCCTTGTAGTATTTTTTAACACTCTTTGTTCCTTTATTGAGAAGTTGTAGCTTCTTGAAGAGATCGCGATTGTAGTAGGTTGGCACAAAACGTGCTCGCATGACATCCTTCATTTGAGCCCAAGTGGTGATTGGTGGTTCACCTCTTGCTTGACGGCGTTCAAGTACTTGTTCCCACCATATGAGCACATAATCTTGGAACTCAAGTGATGCCATAGCGATCTTCTTCTCTTCCTCATAGTTGTGCAAGCGGAAAATTTTGTCGACCTTCAATGCCCATGAGAGGTACTCTTTCGGATCATTGCTTCCATTGAACTTGGGCATTGTGAAATTGAGCTTGCCATAGCGTTGCTCTTCATTGTGTTGTTGGCGATGGTGATGGTGACGTCCTTGACGTGGAGGATAGTCATCCTCATGTTGCTCTTGGCGCGGAGGAAGTCCATGATCAACTTGCTCTTGTTGAACTTGGGGTTGAGGTGGAGCTTGACGAGCTTGTGGAGGACCTTGTGGAGCTTGACGTTGCACACGCGGTTGGTAGTTCCTCTCTTGGATTTCTTCTCGAAGGGCTTCCTCTTGATTGCACCGCTCGTGATTGCGGTTGGCAATGGCTCGGCTCGAATCTCGAAGGGCACGTTGCGCCTCAAGAGCTTGCGCTTCACGTTGTTGTTGTTGAAGACGTTGAGCCTCGGCGTCTTGTTCCTCTTGGTGTAAACGTGCTCGTTCTTCTTCTTGGTCGTTGTCTTTCTTGAGCTTGAGCAAAAACGACTTGGTTTGATGGAGGACGAGGGATTTGCTCATCGACTTGTTCTTGTGAATGCTTGTCATGTAGCGGGTTCTGAGATGCATGCGGGTCTTGACGCGCAGCTCGACGAAGAGTGTTCGATGACGGTGTACTTGAGTCGGAGAAGGTGTCGTCGGAGTGTCGACTTGAGCGGCTCCGTCTTGAGGATGAAGAAGTGGAAGGATGCCGGTTCCTCATGAAGGCGCGGATCTCATCCATTCTTGCATCATTCTCTTGCTTTTGAGCGTCGAATTTGTTGTCGAAGTAGTCCCTCATTGCTTGTTGCTCTTGGTGCAATGCCTTTTGAGCTCCAAATAGGTGGTTCTTGGTGACGAATGATGACATGTCGTCGTCATTCTTGATGAGAGCTGGAGTGGTAGAAGAACTTGTCCTATCCATCATACCAAGCAAAATGTAAGTGGTAGAAGGAAAAGAACGTGTACCAAATGTACCTTGACCGAAGTTGAAGATGAATCAAGTTCACTCAAATGCGGACAATGATATAGCACTGTTGGTACCAATTCTTGTCGGTTCTCACACCTACACACGTAAAAGCTTATGGTGGAGCTTGGTTAGGATGGTGGCACAAAATTTGATGCAATAGTAAGTGAGATTCAATAATGTTCGAAAAGATTCACAAATTTGCAAATGCAACAAGTAGACCAAGCAAGTATGGGTACACGGAAACACACACGCAAATAGATAAATGGGATTGTGCAATCCAAAATTGAGCCAAAATGTGGAAACCACGAAATGCTCTTGTTGCACAATACTAGATAGACGCTAGCACGATTGCACAATAGGTGGATACGCAAACTTGTGCACAACCTACTAGGCAAAAATGTAACGATCTCTATCCCAAGTATGCTATATGTATGATATTTCGGTGCTATGATCCAAGATGATCGGATATGACAATCTTAATGTTGTATGATGCCATTGTTCTTACTTATAAGCTCTTTGCTTATCTTTCCTCTTTGCTTAAAAGCTTGGGTGGCTCTTTCACTTTTGAGCTCTTTCCTCATGCAAAACTCACGAACCAAGGTAGCAATTGTGTATGCGATGACAACTTTGTGACACACAAGTTGATCTCAAGATATGCACCACTATGGTATGATATGTATACTATGTTGTATGATCACTAATGTGCACAAGTCACATTGCCTGCAATACTCAACCGCTAGTCTCGATGGGTAAGCTACGCAAAATGAGGCAATGTGGGTTATCAATGCAATTGCAAGTTATGACAAAGATGTCGTCGAAGTTACCGTCCTTGGTGATGATGAGACTCTCGAGAAGTTGAGCCGTGGTGTTGATGAAGTCGAACCGTACCTACATAGCCGAAACACAAAAGGATACGGGAGCCACAACTCAAAATCTCAAGGACCAAAATGTGTTAAAATCGTCATAGGAGGTATCGTGGAAGATGTAGGTGTATGTGGGTTTGGAAGATGTGGTGGAATGTGGGGGTGGTGGTGGTGGCCGAACTGTCAAACTTCAGTGTCGTCAGGGTTTCACGGACGTCGGGTCTTTTACGGTCGTCCAGTCATCATCGGACGTTCGACCTTTTCTGGTCGTCCGGAGCCTGGGTGAAAATCGGGCTCGGGAAGATGAACTGCGAGAATTCCGGGGAAGAAGAAGATGGTGATGTTGAAATCGAGTAGATTGGCTAATGGAAAAGGGTGGGGAGAGTGGGAGAAGCTATATCCACACGTAGCAACACAAATCCATGGACCAAATCCAACAAAATCTCAACTCACCAACAAATCACAAAAAAAAAATTGGGGGCTATTTTTGGTGGGGAATTTTTGGATTTAGGACAAAAACAACAAAATCAAGCTAGAAAAAGAGGGGTAGGGACTCCAAAAACGTGATCAACGTGGCTCATGATACCTAGATGATGTAGGGTGGTACCCTATGTGGACGATCTTTCATGTTTGGAGGGGATCCTACGGGGATTCACGAAGAACACGCGGAAGCACAAAGGGGAAACACGGGGAAAACGAGAGAGAGAGAATCACTAAACCGACATAGAATCAATCACACGAGTGCTAGATCACCGACAACATAAAGTAACATAAGATCCACGATCAACAAAGGTAAGGATACATAGGAACAGTTCTTCTCCGTATGGAGGTCTTGATGGTCTTCCCTAGAAGGGGTCTTGAATCCGCTTGGGGGATCTTCTCTGAAGAGGTCCTGAGCTCCGAGGAGAAGTAACCAAGTGGATGAGCAAGGCTATCACACAAAATATGAGCTAAACCTATGCTAACCCTCACTAGGAGGTGAGGGCGTCCTATTTATAGTCTTAGTGCAAATGGAAGTCGAAGTGAAGGGATACAAGGTCTCCAGCCCGCAGGTGCGGTCAGTCAGGTGCCGGACGTCCGGAAGACATCGGACGTCCGGAGGCTTGGGACGGTCCGGACATCCGGCAGGGCTCGGACATCCATAGATTCAGCTCTGTCTTGGTTGCATCGGACGTCCGGAGAGGGTCGGTCATCCGGAGCTTCTGGATGGACCGGACGTCCGTAGGCTGTCGGTCGTCTGTAGTTTTTGCTCGGGTGCTTGTCGCCCGGTCGTCCGGAGCGTCTCGGACTTCCCTAGATTTCGTTCGGGTGGCCAGTTACCGGACGTCCGGAGGGCTCGGTCGTCCGTGTCCTGGGACTCATCGAACGTCCGGACTTGGTCGGTCGTCCGACGCCTGTAGCTTCCGCGGGAGCTCTTCTTGTCCATCATGCTTGGGGTCCTCGCCGTCTTGGCTCTTGTATGTAGCTGTTCCGTTGCTCGCTTCCAGGCACCTGATCACACACAGAGTTTCCGAATGAGGTAGTAGCCATGTCTCGCGAGTAGGAGGAGGGAATTCGGAGAGGAGCGAGTTCACCTTATCTTCAATAGCCTTAGCTCGGGCTCGTGTCATGGGTCCAAGTGGTGTTGAGGGAGATGTAGGCACGCCCATTGGGATGAGCGAGGGATGCTCCGCATCAATCTCCCTAAACTGAAATTGAATATTCTACCATTTGAGGGTAGATATGTTCCTGATATATATCTTACTTGGGAGTTAGAAACTGAACAACGATTTACATGTTTAAAATATCCCGAGGAGGAAAGAAATCTGCACGTAAATCAAAGAGAGGTGGTTGTTTCCACGTTTGGAATAGAGAAAAAAAGGAAAGCTGCGGATATTCTTTTTACGTACGATTTTGTGCTTTATGGAAGGACTTCTACTTGGGACGTTGACATAAAAAAAAGCTGTTCGGTTTGGAGTCCTTGTGATGAGGACATCAATACAATTGTTACACCCACAGCCCCTGCTGCTATACATACTGGACCAATTACTAGAGCTCGTGCACGCCAATTAAATTACCAGGTACTTTCGTTTCTTGGTAATGATTCTAATGTTCATGAGAATATGATGCTGCCTAAATTGGATACATTTGTTTTGCTTACAAATGAAGGGCCTAGCTTGGAGAAGGATGAACATTGGAGCAAGAACAAGCATGGAGATGATGGCATGCGCAAGGGAAACAAGAACGGAGTGACAAGTGATGATTTCAGGACTTTGAAGCCACCATAATGGGTGCATGAAGCCTTGGACGAAATATACAAGATGCCACTTCATAAATTTCGTCCCGAGGCTATTTTAGGTGCTGCGTCACCTTATTATTGGGCCAGGCCCATGTAATTTCGAAATACATAAGTATAGGCTATTTTTAGAGTCCGTATGTGTGGGGAAATAAGAGATAGGGTTGATTTCGGACCCCTCCACCAAGGGCCACGAAATTCCCCCCTCTTCCTCCATATATACAGCCCTTAGGGCATCGTTTAGACTTTGGGATTTGTTTAGTTAAAAGTTAGCCATTGCAACTTCGTGTACTTCGTTTGTGTCCAACGACCAGACCAAGACCGCTTACGGATCCCCACCTTTATCAATACTTCATATATACTCGCAATATTCAGATTGCTTTTATCATATTCTTGCTTGTTCTTCGATTGCTTGCAGGAATAGACCTTCGTGGTCAGGTTGATTGTGCTCCGGCGTGGTCAATAACCTCTCGGAGTTGGTTTAGCGATTGCTAAGGCGCAACGTCGTGCACGTTTGTAGTCGGATCGTCAAAGTCGTCTCCACCAAATCGATAGTTATCATCTCATCGAAAGATTGGGACACCCCGCCTCTATCACCTTGCGCTTCACGTTTTTGGAAACCAAGTAAAAAAAAGTGCTAACCGATTTGTGTGTTTGGAAAGAGAGCGAAAGAAAAAAAAGGCAAGAAGAGAGAGTTTGGAAAGGAATAAAAGGGGGAGATAAAGGGAGATCTGATCGGTAAGAAAATAAGGGAAGGAAAGGAAAGAAAAGAGGAAGTAGTACTGTAATTGGCTGATTCGGTTGGGGGTGTCCAAGTTTTGGAATTTCCTTGGCGAAAATAAAGGAGAAAAAGAGAAGCCATCTTGGAGAGAAAAAAAGGCAAGTCGGATCAGATCTGGGCACATTTATTGAAAAATAAAATTAGAGAGAGAAAGCAAGGTCGGTTGTGGCTGTTTGACCAGATTCATTTTATCCACACGAAAAAAAGATTCACTGTGGATTTGGGGATATACGTGACCTGGTAGAAGTGGAGACCGCAAGAAATATAAAGGCGCCAGTAATAAAAGAGGACTTGTGTTGGTAGTTTGGATCTTGGAAAGAAAAAAAAGTGGCAGAGAGAATTTGGCTAGGTGCACACGTGAGGGAGAAGAAAAATCTGAGTGGAATTGATTTCCTTGCAAACCGTGAGTACAGTACATAAAAAAAAGGGAGAGCAGTACTTCTTGGAACCGTGTCCTTGCATGGCATGATTGGCAGTTTTGAAAAAACAAGTCAGAGATTACGTGACAAGTGCTAATACCAGTTTTTTTTCAGTTGAGTTTTTGTTTTGAACGCCCTACAGTACCTTTGGGCTACGCAAGTGTTATGTTTCATCTGTCCACTGACACGTGAATTTAATTTGCGTTTTAGGCTCGCGTCTCTAGTGAGTTTAGTGATGCGGAGCATCCCACAGTCATCCTCATGTATACTGCGACTACTCTCCATACCCCAAGAGGACATATGACGAGACCTCGAACATACGTCATTGGAATTAAGGTGAGCCCGCTCTTCTTCGAGAATATCATAAATATCCATTAGACTTGCTTGCTACCTTACCAAAGTGCTCTATGTGTCCTTAGGTACAAAGACCGACGACCACAAGCTGGTGAGGGACACCCCAAAGGAGTTGGAGAAGGACCACAAGGCCACAAGGAAGAAGATGGAGTCCAACAGGAGCTGGACAGGAGGTCCCAGGCGATCCCGTGCGCACGGGCCCCCGAGACCCCGTGCGCACGGACTACTCAGGAAGTTGGCGCTGGAGCACCCCGTGCGCACGGGCCTGTATCGTGCCCACGGGACCCCCGTGCGAACGGGCCCAACATACCCCGTGCGCATGGGCCCTACAGGATGGACCGCTGTGATTGCTGTTTGGGCCTCCTCTTCATCCACTTCGTCCTCATGCCTATATATTCCTTACCTAGACCATATGTTAGGGGGAGGCAAAGTAGTTGATACACATTGGTGAGCTTTGCTCCATGGATCCACTCCACTAGGAGATCAAGACCTCCTCTTGGAGTGACCAAACATCAAGACCTCCTTCTTGGGGAAGGATCCCAATCATAGGATCATCAAGCCCTCATCTCCTTCATAGGATTTGGGATGAACTCTACCATGTATCTTATTTCCCTTTGTTGTTCATGTACCTTGTGGATCTTATGTGTTTGATTGTCTAGTGGATGTGTGATTTGACTTGTTCTTGAGTGTTCCTCTTGTTTTCCCTCTTTTGTTGATCTTGTTCTTGGGGATTCCCCCTCCAATTCGTGAAAGATCTTCACCTAGGGTTCCACCCTATATCATCTTGGTATCATGAGCCATGGCTGATCACGAAATTGGAGCCCCCCTCTTTGTTTTCTAGCTTAGTTTTGTGTGATTTCGTCCTAAATCCGAAAATCCCCACCAAAAATAGCCCCATTTTTTTTGTGATTTGTTGGTTTGATGAGATTTTGTTGGATTTGATCCATGGATTTGGTGTGTACCAAGTAGATCCACCCCTCTACCACCTTCCCCTACCTTCCACCCTTCGATTTTGACCTCAGATTTGAAATTTCCCACGGATCCGGAGCTGTTCGTCCGCTCCTCGAGGACCCCGTGCACACGGGCCATCAGGACCCCATGCACACGGGCCAGCCAGACCCCGTGCGCACGGCCCTTCCAGTGCGTTTCGGCCACTGTTCCTTCGACTTCCCACCCACCACATACCACCCCCTTCCACCCCAGCTACTCCCCAGCCACGAGATCCATCCATTTGGAGCCCAAATCGCCAAGAAATCCGCCAAATCCGTGAGTCCCAAGGGACCCCGTGCCCACGGGCTCCTACCCCC
>NC_041387.1:291472397-291474567 GCF_002162155.2 Triticum dicoccoides | reverse complement strand
CACTGTTTTGCCCATAACTTCTACATCCGGAGTCCGATTTTCGCGTTCTTTAGCTTGTTGAGTAGCTATTGACATCCACCATCCACCTAGATAGGTTCCAACACCATTTGACTCCACCAAAATTTCGTCATTTTGGCAAGATTGCCTAAGCCCTCCACCATATCATCCGCTACTCCACCATCGACTTTCGCAACCTAACCCATCTTGATTCCCTTAGCATTAGTGGTTGCTTGAGGAGTGATTTGAGTCTCCTAAGGTGTTTCGGCTACTTAGGGACAATTGCTTCTTCACAACCGCCACCACTTCCACATTGCCATTTCCACTTCCACCATTTGACATTTGTCATTTGAGATTTTGAGTTTGTGGTTTTTACCGTTTCCTAAGGTGTTTCGGCTACTTAGGGACGAGTCTACATCATCTTGGTATCTACATCAAGAACACCGCCACTCATCATCGCAAAGGACGGTAACCTCGACGACACCATTGTATATTCCCTTGCAAATTGCATTGATAACCCCTAGACCATTTTGTGTTACTTGCCTATCGAGACTAGCCATTTGAGTATTGCCGGCAATGTTACTTGTGCACATTAGTGATCATACTTCCCATATCATACATGCATATCATCATGGTGCATATATTGGTATCATATCTCGTGTCACAAGTTTGTTCCCGCATATACGCAATTGCTATCTTGGTTTGTGCATTGTGCAAAAGTGGCCATAGAGACAAAAAAAGAAAAAAAGATTTTAAGCAAAAGAAAGAGAGCAAAGAAGCTTGTAAGAAAGTGCCATAGCATCATACCCCATTGCACATAAGATTGTCATATCCAATCATCTTGGATCATGTTGAGAGAAACACCGGGAACCATACATACATAGCATACTTGGGATAGAAGTTTATCCATTTTGCATCTTATAGGTTGTGCACAAGTGTCGTATCCGCCGATTGAGCAATCGTGCTAGCGTCTCTCTTGAGTTTTGCAACATGAGCGTTTTCCGTGGATTCCACATTTTGAGGTCATTCCTTGGTTGCACGACCCCATTTATCTATCCGTGTGTGTGTTTCCGTGTACCACATATTGCTATTGGTCTACTTGTTTCACTTGCGAATTTGTGAATCTTTTCCAACATTATTGACTCTTGCTAACATTTTGCATCAAATTTTTGTGCCTCTATCCTCACCGAGCTCTACCATAAGCTTTACTTGATAGGTGTGAGTGAACAAGTCCGGTACCAATTCCACTATTCTTTCATTTCACATTGAGTGATACAAGATACATCCTCAACTTTGGGAAAAGGTAGCTTGGTATTGTTTATCTCATTTCCTACTCACCTTTGCTCGAGTCTTGTGATGGATAGGCAAGGCATTTCCTCTCCGGTCTACGACAACAACGACGGCGTGAACAACTACATCACCAAAGCGTCCATCTTCGATCTACAACTACAAATGCAAGGCGCACAATCAAGATTGCGAGAGCGCATCGAGAACATCTCCATAGACATTCATCACTCGGAAGCACGGAAAAGGGACTACATCGACAAGAAGCTTTCCGCACATAAAGAGGAGCAAGATGCAAGGATGGAGGAGATTAGAGCCTTGATCAAGTCTTCTTCCCCTTCGTCATCTTCAAGGCGGTAACTTTCAAGCCACAAGTCTTCGGAGCGCGGCCACGATGCAAGTGCAAATTGATAGAGGCAAAGGTGTCCCGTCTTTCGATGAGATGGTGGATTTCGCTTTGGTGGAAGTCGACTTTGACGATCCGACTACGAACGTGTGAGGACGTCGCGCCTTAGCAATCGCTAAACCAACTCCGAGAGGTTATTGACCACGCCGGAGCACGATCAACCTGACCACGAGGGTCTGTTTCCTGCGAGCAAACGAAGAACAAGCAAGAAACTAAGATTGCAATCTGGATATTGCGAATATAAGATGAAAGCTTTATTGATCAAGGTGGGGTTCTGTGACGCCTTTGTCTGGTCGTTGAACACAAACGAAGTACGCGAAGTTGCAGCTATGGCGAACTTTTAATCTAAACAAAACCCAAAGTCTAAACGATGCCCTAAGGGCTGTATATATGGAGGAAGAGGGGGGAATTTCGTGGCCCTTGGTGGAGGGGTCCGAAATCAACCCTATCTCTTGTTTCCCCACACATACGGACTCTAAAAAT
>NC_041387.1:291383612-291467038 GCF_002162155.2 Triticum dicoccoides | reverse complement strand
TTTCTGCTGCCCGGACCCAAAAACTGGAAACGGGTCAAAAAAAACTTCCTATAATGGCACCTGTCTCAAAACACTCAGAAACACCTAAAAATAGGATAGCCAGAAATTTTTTCGAAAAATGCGTTTTCGAAAAACTTTGGGCCTAAACGGAGCGTGACTACCCGACTCCGGCAAGGAAACACAAATCGGAATCTAGATGGATCCCGAAAACAAACCTAATAAGCAAAGAACTCGGATTGGTGGTGGATATATGGTGGTGGTATATGGCAGCGGTGGTGGTAGCGGTGGTAGTATATGGATAAGGATCGGTGGTGGTATATGGACACGGATTGGTGGTGGTATATGGATACGGATTCGGTGCGGTGGTGGTAGATGGCAGGGGCGATGATGATGGTGCAGCGGCGGCGTGACAACTTATGACCAGAACTCGAAACTCTAAAAGACTAGACTCTAAGACCAGCAACTAGACACGACGATGCAACCGCAAATTCAACAAAGCAAAACCCTAAAAAGATTATGCAAGGCTCAGATTGGTTCGGATATGATGAACTAACCCTAATTTTTTTTTGTGGCTTTTTCGTGGACTATAGGTATGAAGACAGACTCGATCTAAACTACGAAAAACTGTAAAATCTCACCGAGCAACCTGGAAATCTGATACCACTTGATAGAGGCAAAGGTGTCCCGTCTTTCGATGAGATGGTGGATTTCGCTTTGGTGGAAGTCGACTTTGACGATCCGACTACGAACGTGTGAGGACGTCGCGCCTTAGCAATCGCTAAACCAACTCCGAGAGGTTATTGACCACGCCGGAGCACGATCAACCTGACCACGACGGTCTGTTTCCTGCGAGCAAACGAAGAACAAGCAAGAAACTAAGATTGCAATCTGGATATTGCGAATATAAGATGAAAGCTTTATTGATCAAGGTGGGGTTCTGTGACGCCTTTGTCTGGTCGTTGAACACAAACGAAGTACGCGAAGTTGCAGCTATGGCGAACTTTTAATCTAAACAAAACCCAAAGTCTAAACGATGCCCTAAGGGCTGTATATATGGAGGAAGAGGGGGGGGGGATTTCGTGGCCCTTGGTGGAGGGGTCCGAAATCAACCCTATCTCTTGTTTCCCCACACATACGGACTCTAAAAATAGCCTATACTTATGTATTTCGAAATTACATGGGCCTGGCCCAATAATAAGGTGACGCAGCACCTAAAATAGCCTCGGGACGAAATTTAGGAAGTGGCATCTTGTATATTTCGTCCAAGGCTTCATGCACCCATTATGGTGGCTTCAAAGTCCTGAAATCATCACTTGTAACTCCGTTCTTGTTCCCCTTGCGCATGCCATCATCTCCATGCTTGTTCTTGCTCCAATGTTCATCCTTCTCCAAGCTAGGCCCTTCATTTGTAAGCAAAACAAATGTATCCAATTTAGGCAGCATCATATTCTCATGAACATTAGAATCATTACCAGGAAACGAAAGTACCTGGTAATTTAGTTGGCGTGCACGAGCTCTAGTAATTGGTCCAGTATGTATAGCAGCAGGGGCTGTGGGTGTAACAATTGTATTGATGTCCTCATCACAAATCGTCCTCGTCCACATCTACATGGCGACCACCATCACGTTCATGATCCACATCGTCATGAAGGGCAAGTCACCTCGAAGCATCATGTGCACGACGACGAAAAACGACTACGAGCTCAAGCACGACAACGACATCATCATCATGAAGATGCTCCACAAGCACAAATGGACAATGCCCAACAAGCCCTACTTCACGCCAAGTCGAAACTTCATAATCACAAGAGAAGACCGCGAGACAACCACCACCAAGATGGCGCTACGGCTACACCAACCACTTTGGCATCTTCGCCAAGTGCTATCAAGGCATCTTCGCCTTTGGACGTACGGCATCTTCGCCTACTTCCCACGAGTATGCCTACAACGACTTCATCAAGTCCAAGGCGACGATCTACGAGCGAGGGAGACACTTCCATCTTCGGAAGCCCCCCAAGGAAGATGACCGAGTATGGGAAACTCCCTTCGATCATGGAGATGAGCTATGAGGTGCCACATCATATGGTCCTCCAACACCAAGACGGCGACAAGAAGGTCGAGCAAGGGCCATCCCCTTCAACCACGGCGATAGGAGTTGAGCATGGAGACATTTGCACCTACATCTCTCCGACTCCCACATATGTTGAGATGCCCCAAGTGCCATGCGAGGAGAGCCACCACAACATAAGTGACACGAGTGACTCCACCATATGTGACATTGAGAGCATTTCCTATGAGAGGATGAGTGTGACCACCAATAGCCCCACACATGAGAGCATGCCACACATACTATGTGAGGTTGAGCGCCATTCGAGTGACTCCACCAACCATATGAGTGAGAGCATCCTTGAGGGAGTGAGTGAGCCACAACACTTAGAGAGTGAGGTAGTTGACACGGCATGTGAGGCCATTTTGATTTCTAACGACTTAACCTCTACTCCTAGTGTGTTTTCTTCTTTGGTTCCAGGTCTCCTACATGACGACATGCCTATCCTCGACGAGTCCATCTCTCCAATGGAGACACCGATGGCCATGGTGGATGATGATGCACCCCCCACATGGTTCCATCAAGATGAAGATGACAACGAGTGGATCTTCGACACCTCACCTACAACACATGAGCGACGCTCCAAAGATAACATAGGTGATGGTGCTTCTCTTGTCCCACTAGTGGACTCTCTTACCAATGATTGCTTGCATGATGTTGATCCACCTATTTCCATGCTTCATGCTAGTGAGACTTCTTCATGCCTTGACTTACCTATTTATGATGAATATGATGATGAGCATGTTGAGTTGCCTAGTTGTGATGCTATGCTCCATAGGATATCATGTGAAAATTCTATTGGTCACATCATGTTTGACAATCCATTGAACTTGTCATATGCTATGAGTGAGATCAACCATATTGCATCATTTCAATCTCAACATAGTAACTATGCATGCACCATTAAAATAAATCCCATTTACACTTATGGCATAGATGACGAGATGATGGTCATTGGCTTTTGCTTTTCATGTGATGATATTGCCATGCTTCCTTTACATGATTTGCGCAATTCATTTACTATGTCATGCCATGATCACATTGTTCCAAATATGCATTGTTTCAGATGTTGTCAATATTCTCCACGTGATGTTGCTACTCATGCTCATGAGGAGACCCCCATAGTTTCCTCATACATATTAGGAGATCTTGATACATTTCATACTTTGCATGATTCCCATGATAGTGTACACCATATGCATTCCATGAATAACAATGCTCTAGATATTTCTCATGATGCATTACACAATTTGAGTCTCCATTGTGCTATACATAATAACAAACCTCTCATGATGGATGACATGTTTATATATCACGCATCTCATTTATTTGAGCATTGGCTATTTTGTGCTAACCGACACATGCTCGTGCACATCATGATGGATGATGTGTACATCTACCACACACACACAATTTTTTCTTTGTCTTTGTTTTGTGTAGGTACTCATGTATACTCGTCAACCTCTCAATCCCAAGAGCTGACAAAACGAGCTCTTGAGAGCAATGATGTTTTGGGATCCCGTGGACTATCCTTACCACCATTCCATTCGCGCAAGGACTACGCGCATCTCTTCTACTTGGCTCTCACACGGCTATGGGCCATTTACCACTTGTGACCTTATGCTCATTTTACCGTGTTCACTTTGCATGCTATGCTTGCTTCTATGCCTTTGCCATCCAATTGTGACCCTTGTTTGCATCTACCCATGATTCTCCATTATCATATTCCTATGTTTATTTGCATGCTTGGTGGAGATCCTTGCTTTTGCCATGTTTATCATGTGCCTCATGCTATTTTACTCATATCTTGCTTTCATGCTTGTGATATGTCATGTGCATTATTCCTGCCCACTATTTGCACACATGACATGCTTGCCATGATTCCTTCTAGTATGTTTCATCTTCGCACTACTAGCTTGCTTGACTTGATTGCTATGATTGCTTGCTATGTTGCATCACCCATGTTCCACTATTACTTGCTTTCTTGGGTTGATGACATATATGCTCATGCCTCTCACATGATATATCTTGTTCATTGTCTCTTGTGTCCATTAGTTGCCCCTTTCATATCCACTTATATTGAGTGCAACCATACTATGCTTATTGATCATGGAGACTTTGACACCTTACTTGTGATGCATGCTTCTTTACTTGAGCCTCTTGTATTTGGTTGTTCTTGCATCATATGCCTCCACACTATGAAATGCTCCCTTGTACCTTCTTATGATGAGGTTGATGCATACACTTGTTGGGTATCTTACCACTTGAATGATAGGTTTTGCATTTCCGCTAACCTCATTTGTTTTTCCAAGTGTTTATCATGTTCTTTCATTTTGGAGGATTCACAAGGCGGTGCCGTTAGGCGACATATTGGTTATGTGAAGGCATACATGATGTACGACTCCAACATCTTTGGGAACTTTCTTGAGGTGAACTCCTTCTCTTTGAGCCATCCTCAAATACGCATATTGGATGGGTCACTCTTTCATTGTTGTTTCCTTCTTGTCGTCTACATGATACATCTCGTGAACGGAGGAGCGACATTGGAGATTGGCTACATGGACCTTCACATTGAGGAGCGCTCGCACTTATTGGATGCACCTTCGGCACTCCACTCATGCCTCGACATCGAGATTTGGTACACCAACACCTCCATATTTGTTGATTATGTTCATACATGTCATGCTCGATGGACATATCATACTTACAACAAGTTTGCACCTCATGCACGGATTAACTCACATTATGATTGCCTTATTGCATCTTGTATTCCCATGTCATCCATGATATATGAGCTTGTGCATTTCCTTAGCAAATTTGTTGTGATCTACCTCGATGGCATATTCATACATCATGATCATATTGTCCACCATCAATTGCATGATAACAGAAACATGTTGCGCATCCATTGCCATATTCATGCTATTGATAAACCGTCTCACTATGACATCATTTTGCACCGTGGTTGCATTGATCATACTTACAACACATTTGTGTGCACAATTATTGCATGTCCTCTCATGAATGCTTTGTATCTCATTCTACATCATATTGATAAGCTTCATGCGCTTTGTCACGACCAATCTTGTCGCACGAACTCATTCTTACATGATGGACACTTTGTGTGCGCTATCCATTGTATTGCCGAGTGTTGCTTGTGTTTGCTCTTTGTGCATGTCTATCACTCCGGTGACACCTTGGACTACTTGGAATGCGCCATGTCTTCAACTTCGTCCAACTACAAGTCCGTCTATGACAACCGTTTCCATGGTGATGAGGATCATGATCCGAGGTCGGATCTTTCCCGAGGGGCGGGGGAGATGATGCGGAGCATCCCACGGTCATCCCCATGTACACTCCGACTACTCTCCATACCCCAAGAGGACATATGACGAGACCTCGAACATACGCCATTGGAATTAAGGTGAGCCCGCTCTTCTTCGAGAATATCATAAATATCCATTAGACTTGCTTGCTACCTCACCAAAGTGCTCTATGTGTCCTTAGGTACGAAGACCGACGACCACAAGCTGGTGAGGGACACCCCAAAGGAGTTGGAGAAGGACCACAAGGCCACAAGGAAGAAGATGGAGTCCAACAGGAGCTGGACAGGAGGTCCCAGGCGATCCCGTGCGCACGGGCCCCCGAGACCCCGTGCGCACGGACTACTCAGGAAGTTGGCGCTGGAGCACCCCGTGCGCACGGGCCTGTATCGTGCCCACGGGACCCCCGTGCGAACGGGCCCAACATACCCTGTGCGCATGGGCCCTACAGGATGGACCGCTGTGATTGCTGTTTGGGCCTCCTCTTCATCCACTTCGTCCTCATGCCTATATATTCCTTACCTAGACCATATGTTAGGGGGAGGCAAAGTAGTTGATACACATTGGTGAGCTTTGCTCCATGGATCCACTCCACTAGGAGATCAAGACCTCCTCTTGGAGTGACCAAACATCAAGACCTCCTTCTTGGGGAAGGATCCCAATCATAGGATCATCAAGCCCTCATCTCCTTCATAGGATTTGGGATGAACTCTACCATGTATATTATTTCCCTTTGTTGTTCATGTACCTTGTGGATCTTATGTGTTTGATTGTCTAGTGGATGTGTGATTTGACTTGTTCTTGAGTGTTCCTCTTGTTTTCCCTCTTTTGTTGATCTTGTTCTTGGGGATTCCCCCTCCAATTCGTGAAAGATCTTCACCTAGGGTTCCACCCTATATCATCTTGGTATCATGAGCCATGGCTGATCACGAAATTGGAGCCCCCCTCTTTGTTTTCTAGCTTAGTTTTGTGTGATTTCGTCCTAAATCCGAAAATCCCCACCAAAAGTAGCCCCATTTTTTTGTGATTTGTTGGTTTGATGAGATTTTGTTGGATTTGATCCATGGATTTGGTGTGTAGCAAGTAGAGCTACCCCTCTACCACCTTCCCCTACCTTCCACCCTTCGATTTTGACCTCAGATTTGAAATTTCCCACGGATCGAGAGCTGTTCGTCCGCTACTCGAGGACCCCGTGCACACGGGCCCCCGTGCACACGGGCCAGCCAGACCCCGTGCGCACGGCCCTTCCAGTGCGTTTCGACCGTTGTTCCTTTGACCTCCCACCCACCCCATACCACCCCCTTCCACCCCAGCTACTCCCCAGCCACGAGATCCATCCATTTGGAGACCAAATCGCCAAGAAATCCGCCAAACCCGCAAGTCCCAGGTGACCCAGTGCCCTCGGTGTGTGTACCGTGCGCACGGGACCCCGTGCCCACAAGGAGAACAAGCGCAAGGAGCACATTCCAAGAGATGATACGGTTGTTCCTACCACTGCTAGGTGTATTATGACAACCACATCCATTTGTGTGAGGACTACATCACCTCCACCATGTGACACATCACCTTCGAGAGTGCCTACATCATCTGAGTCGATTGTAATAGGTAATGACAAAGGTACCGATCTTCCACCTCCACATGAGTATGTTGCATGCCTTGTCAGTTTTAATGCACCATCCAATGAGCTCACTACTTTGATCACACTAGTTATTTTAGAGGACTATGTTGATGATTTGACTTTGCCTTGTGATCAAATAATTTTGAGTGAACCCATTGAATTAACGATTGATGTAAAAGAATCATGTGAATCATGGAATAAATCATATTTGGATCAAATACATTTGAAAATAATTGTGCCAATGTATACTCATTTTGATATGACCTCTAATCTTGGTGATGATTCATCAATGTTGGGATGGTTTAATGATAATAATTGTCAATCTTTTGATATGAGTAAGCGCTTCACTTATATGTGCAAACTGAGTTGCAATATTTTCATGCCTTTGACTTCTTGTGATAATATATTGGCTTTATATTTCATGACTTTTGAAGGGTGCTCTTGTATAACCGTGTTACATGTGCCCCAATTGAGATCAGTAGAAATGGATGACAAATACATATACAACGTGTACACCTTGTCTCTTTTGTTAGCCACATTTCAGACTAAGCAACACCGAGGAGGCTTTGTTTTCAAGAAGGGGAGGATGATGAGTACATGGCTACCACAGTTGCACCCATATCCTCTGTTGTTTTACCTCTCGGAACAATTGCTAGAGCTCGCATATGCCAATTAAATTATCAGGTACTTTCATTTTTTGGTAATGTTTCTAGTGTTCATGAGAATATGATGCTGCCTAATTTAGATACATTTGTGTTGTTTGCAATTGAAGGGCCTAGCACGAACAAGAAGGATGAACATTGGAGCATCGCCAAGCATGGAGATGAAGATGAGTGCGAAGGGAACAAGAACGGAGGTTCAAGTGGAGATTTCCGGAATTTGAAGCCACCATGAGGACATAAAAGAAGATGGACGAAATATACAAGATGGCCTCTCATAAATTTCGTCCATAGCTTATTATTGGTGTTGCGCCACGTTATTTTGGGCCAGGCCCATGTAATCTATTTTTAGAGTCCATATTGTAGGGGAAACGACTTAGGAGGTGTTTTAGTCCCACCTTGCCTAGGGTGGAAGAAATCCCCTCTCTTTTCCCTATAAATATAGCCCTTAAGGCATCGCTTAGACTTGGGTTTTATTTAGTTAAAAGTTAGCCATCGCTGCAACTTCGTGTACTTCGTTTGTGTCCAACGACCAGACCAAGACTGCTTATGAAAACCCACTTTTATCAATACTTCATCCATACTCGCAATATTCAGATTGCTTAATCATATTCTTGCTTGTTCTTCGATTGCTTTAAAAATTGCAGTGTTTGAAACAAGGAAAAAATTATGTAGAAGAATATTATCAGGAATTACAAACTGGCATGATTAGATGTGGTATTGTTGAGGAGAATGAACCTATGCTTGCACGTTTTATGGGTGGATTAAATAGAGAGATTCAGACCATTCTAGAGTATAAGGAGTATACTAATATCACTCATTTATTCCATCTTGCTTGTAAAGATGAACGTGAAGTGCAGGATCGACAAGCATTGGCGCGAACTAACTTTTCTGCAGGTCGACCTTCATCATGGACACCGCGTGCATCTTCTACTTCCACTTAACCAGCACCTCCATTAGGTGCCACCTCCAGCCGTGATACAAGAAAGCAGGCACAACCACCACTATCTGCCAAGAGCGCACCTGTCGGGCCTACACAGAGCTCTTCTTCTTCCATGGCATCAACTGGGCACACAAGTGATATTATTTGTTGTCATTGTAAGGGAAGAGGTCATTATGCGAGAGAATGCAAATCGCAGCGTGTGATGATTGCAACTGAGGATGGTGGGTATGAGTCCGCTAGTGACTGTGATGAGGAGACATTGGCTCTTATTACACATGAAGAACACGGTGGAGATGATTCTTATCATGAGACGCAATACATGGCTCCTGAAGACGCTGAAAGGTATGAATGTTTAGTTGCTCAACGTGTTTTGAGTGTGCAGGTCACACAAGCTGAGCAAAATCAGAGGCATAATTTGTTCCATACAAAGGGAGTTGTGAAGGAACGTTCTGTGCGCGTCATCATAGATGGAGGGAGCTGCAACAACTTGGCTAGCATGGAGATGGTGGAGAAGCTCTCTCTCACCACAAGACCACATCCACATCCTTACTACATCCAATGGTTCAACAACAGCGGCAAGGTTAAGGTAACACGTACTGTTCGTGTGCATTTTAGTATCTCTACATATGCTGATTATGTTGATTGTGCTGTGGTGCCTATGCAAGCATGTTCCTTATTACTTGGCCGACCATGGCAATTTGATAAAAATTCTGTCCACCATGGTAGAAACAATGAGTATACTCTTGTTCATAAGGATAAAAATATTACTTTGCTTCCTATGACTCCTGATTCCATTTTGAAAGATGATATTAATAGAGCTAATAAAGCAAAAAAGGAGAAGAATAAGAGTGAAAATCAGATTGTGGCAAAAGAATTTGAGCAACAAATGAAGCCTAATAATAAACCACCTAGTGTTGCTTCTGAAATTAAATAGAAAAGTGCATGTTTACTTGCCAATAAATCTGATATTGATGAGCTAGATTTTAGCAAATCTGTCTGCTATGGTTTTGTGTGCAAAGAGGCATTATTTTCATTAGAGGACATGCCTTCCTCTTTGCCCCCTGCTGTCACTAACATTTTGCAGGAGTTCGCTGACGTCTTCCCACAAGACGTGCCACCGGGATTACCACCTATTTGAGGGATTGAACATCAAATTGACTTAATTCCCGGAGCATCGCTCCCCAACCGTGCACCATACTGTACCAATCCAGAGGAGACGAAGGAGATTATGCGTCAAGTACAAGAGCTTCTCGACAAAGGTTATATACGTGAATCCCTTAGTCCTTGTGTTGTTCCTATTATTTTAGTGCTGAAAAAGGATGGTATATCGCGTATGTGTGTTGATTGTAGAGGCATTAATAATATTACTATCCGTTATCATCATCCTATTCCTAGGCTAGCTGATATGCTTGATGAATTGAGTGGCTCTACAATATTCTCCAAAGTTGATTTGCGTAGTGGATACCATCAAATTCGTATGAAATTGGGGGATGAATGGAAAACAATGTTTAAAACTAAGTTTGGATTATATGAGTGGTTAGTCATGCCTTTTGGGTTAACTAATGCACCTAGTACTTTCATGAGATTAATGAACGAAGTTTTACGTGCTTTCATTGGACGATTTGTGGTAGTTTACTTTGATGACATATTGATTTATAGCAGAACTTTGGAGGAACATTTGGAACATTTACATGATGTTTTTATTGCTCTACGTGATGCACGTTTGTTTGGTAACCTTGGGAAGTGCACCTTTTGCACCGACCGAGTGTCTTTTCTTGGCTACATTGTTACTCCACAGGGAATTGAAGTTGATAAAGCCAAGATTGAAGCTATTGAGAGTTGGCCACAGCCCAAAATGGTCACACAAGTGAGGAGTTTTCTTGGCCTTGCTGGATCCTATAGGCAATTTGTGAGAGATTTCAGCACCATTACTGCACCTCTCAATGAGCTTACAAAGAAGGATGTGCCTTTTGTTTGGGGTACCGCACAGGAAGAAGCCTTCACGGTATTGAAAGATAAGTTGACACATGCTCCTTTACTCCAACTTCCTGATTTTAATAAGACTTTTGAGCTTGAATGTGATGCTGTTCTAATTGGATTAGGAGGTGTGTTATTACAAGATGGCAAACCTGTTGCATATTTTTCTGAAAAATTGAGTGGGCCTAGTCTGAATTATTCTACTTATGATAAAGAATTATATGCTCTTGTTCGGACTTTAGAAACATGGCAACATTATTTATGGCCCAAAGAATTTGTTATACATTCTGATCATGAATCTTTGAAACATATTAAAAGTCAAGCTAAACTGAATCGTAGACATGCTAAATGGGTTGAATTCATTGAGACTTTCCATTATGTTATTAAACACAAGAAGGGTAAAGAAAATGTTATTGCTGATGCATTGTCTCATCGCTATACTATGCTTTCAGAACTTGACTTCAAAATATTAGGTTTGGAGACCATCAAAGATCAATATGTGCATGATGCTGATTTTAAAGATGTATTGCAGAATTGTAAAGAAGGAAGAACATGGAATAAGTTCGTCGTTAATGATGGATTTGTGTTCCGTGCTAACAAGCTATGCATTCCAGCTAGCTCTGTTCGTCTTTAGTTATTGCAGGAGGCGCATGGAGGAGGATTAATGGGACACTTTGGCGTGAAGAAGACGGAGGACGTACTTGCTACACATTTCTTTTGGCCAAAGATGAGACGGGATGTTGAGCGCTTTGTTGCTCGCTGCACTACATGTCAAAAAGCTAAGTCACGACTCAATCCTCATGGTTTATATATGCCTTTGCCTATACATAGTGTTCCTTGGGAGGATATATCTATGGACTTTGTTTTAGGTTTACCTTGAACAAAGAAGGGGAGGGATAGCATATTTGTTGTCGTGGATAGATTCTCGAAAATGGCACACTTTATACCATGTCATAAAAGCGATGATGTTGTTAATGTTGCTGATTTGTTCTTTCGTGAAATTATTCGCTTGCATGGTGTGCCAAATACTATTGTTTCAGATCGTGATACTAAATTTCTTAGCCACTTTTGGAGATGTTTATGGGCTAAGTTGGGGACTAAACTACTTTTTAGTACTACTTGTCACCCCCAAACTGATGGACAAACTGAAGTAGTCAATAGAACATTATCTACTATGCTTAGAGCTGTTTTGAAGAATAATAAGAAAATGTGGGAAGAATGCTTGCCTCTTATTGAATTTGCTTATAATCGTTCATTGCATTCTACTACTAAGATGTGCCCTTTTGAAGTTGTGTATCGTTTCCTACATCGTGCACCTATTGATTTGTTGCCTCTTCCATCTTCGGAGAAGGTTAATTTTGATGCTAAACAATGTGCTGAATTGATTTAAAAAATGCATCAGTTAACTAAGGAAAACATTGAGCGTATGAATGCTAATTATAAACTTGTTGGAGATAAGGGTAGAAAACATGTTGTGTTTGCACCTGGAGATCTTGTCTGGTTACATTTGCGTAAGGATAGATTTCCTGATTTGCGCAAATCAAAGCTAATGCCACGTGCTGATGGACCTTTTAAGGTGATAGAGAAAATAAATGATAATGCATATAAACTTGAGCTGCCTGCAGATTTTGGGGTTAGTCCCACTTTTAACATTGCGGATTTGAAGCCTTATTTGGGAGAGGAAGATGAGCTTTCATCGAGGACGACTTCGTTTCAAGAAGGGGAGGATGATGAGGACATCAATACCATTGTTACACCCACAGCCCCTGCTGCTATACATACTAGACCAATTACGAGAGTTCGCGCACGCCAATTAAATTACCAGGTACTTTTGTTTCTTGGTAATGATTCTAATGTTCATGAGAATATGATGCTGCCTAAATTAGATACATTTGTTTTGCTTACAAGTGAAGGGCCTAGCTTGGAGAAAGATGAACATTGGAGCAAGAACAAGCATGGAGATGATGGCATGCGCAAGGGAAACAGGAACGGAGTTACAAGTGATGATTTCAGGATGTTGAAGCCACCATAAAGTGTGCATGAAGCCTTGGACGAAATATACAAGATGCCACTTCATAACTTTTGTCCAGAGGCTATTCTAGGTGTTGCGTCACCTTATTATTGGGCCAGGCCCATGTATTTTCGAAATACTTCACTATAGGCTGTTTTTAGGGTCCGTATGTGTGGGGAAACAAGATATAGGGTTGGTTTCGGACCCCTTCCCCAAGGGCCACGAAATTCCCCCCCTCTTGCTCCATATATACAACCCTTAGGTCGTCGTTTAGATTTTGGGTTTTGTTTAGATTAAAGTTCGCCATAGCTGCAACTTCGCGTACTTCGTTTGTGTTCAACGACCAGACAAAGTATCTCAGAACCCCACCTTGATCAATAAAGCTTTCCTCTTATATTCGCAATATCCAGATTGCAATCTTAGTTTCTTGCTTGTTCTTCGTTTGCCTGCAGGAAACAGACCTTCGTGGTCAGGTTGATCGTGCTCCAGCATGGTTAATAACCCCTCGGAGTTGGTTTAGCGATTGCTAAGGCGCGACGTCCTCGCACGTTCGTAGTCGGATCGTCAAAGTCAACTTCCTCCAAAACGGAAGCCACCATCTGATCGAAAGACGGGACACCTTTGCCTCTATCATTTTCATTCGAGGACGTGCCTTCCTCTTTGCCTCCTGCTGTCACTAACATTTTGCAGGAGTTCGCTGACGTCTTTCCACAAGACGTGCCACCGGGATTACCTCCCATTCGAGGGATTGAGCATCAGATTGACTTAATTCCCGGTGCATCATTACCCAACCGGGCACCATACCGTACCAATCCAGAGGAGACAAAGGAGATTATGCGTCAAGTACAGGAGCTGCTCGACAAAGGTTATATACGCGAATCCTTAGTCCTTGTGCTGTTCCTATTATTCTAGTGCCGAAAAAGGATGGTACATCACGTATGTGTGTTGATTGTAGAGGCATTAATAATATTAATATTCGTTATCGTCATCCTATTCCTAGGCTAGATGATATGCTTGATGAATTGAGTGGCTCTACAATATTCTCCAAAGTTGATTTGCTTAGTGGATACCATCAAATTCGTATGAAATTGGGAGATGAATGGAAAACAGCATTTAAAACTAAGTTTGGATTATATGAGTGGTTAGTCATGCCTTTTGGGTTAACTAATGGACCTAGTACTTTCATGAGATTAATGAACAAAGTTTAACATGCTTTGATTGGACGATTTGTGGTAGTTTACTTTGATGACATATTGATTTATAGTAGATCTTTGGAAGAACATTTGGAACATTTACGTGTTGTTTTTATTGCTCTACGTGATGCACGTTTGTTTGGTAACCTTGGGAAGTGCACCTTTTGCACCGACCAAGTATCTTTTCTTGGCTATGTTGTTACTCCACAGGGAATTGAAGTTGACAAAGCCAAGATTGAAGCTATTGAGAGTTGGCCGCAGCCCAAAACAGTCACACAAGTGAGGAGTTTTCTTGGCCTCGCTGGATTCTATAGGCGTTTTGTGAGAGATTTCAGCACCATTGTTGCACCTCTCAATGAGCTTACAAAGAAAGATGTGCCTTTTGTTTGGGGTACTGCACAGGAAGAAGCCTTCACGGTATTGAAAGATAAGTTGACACATGCTCCATTACTCCAACTTCCTGATTTTAATAAGACTTTTGAGCTTGAATGTGATGCTAGTGGAATTGGATTAGGAGGTGTGTTAGTACAAGATGGCAAACCTGTTGCATACTTTTCAGCAAAATTGAGTTGGCCTAGTCTGAATTATTCTACTTATGATAAAGAATTATATGATCTTTTTCGGACTTTAGAAACATGGCAACATTATTTATGGCCCAGAGAATTTGTTATACACTCTGATCATGAATCTTTGAAACATATTAAAAGTCAAGCTAAACTGGATCGTAGACATGCTAAATGGGTTGAATTCATTGAGACTTTCCCTTATGTCATTAAACACAAGAAGGGAAAAGAAAATGTTATTGCTGATGCATTGTCTCGTCGCTATACTATGCTTTCACAACTTGACTTCAAAATATTTGGTTTGGATACCATCAAAGATCAATATGTGCATGATGCTTATTTTAAAGATGTAATGCATAATTGGGAAGAAGGAAGAATGTGGAACAAGTTCGTCGTTAATGATGGATTTGTGTTCCGTTTTAACAAGCTATGCATTCCAGCTAGGTCCGTTCATCTTTTGTTGTTGCAGGAGGCGCATGGAGGAGGATTAATGGGACACTTTGGCGTGAAGAAGACAGAGGACGTATTTGCTACACATTTCTTTTGGCCAAAGATGAGACGGGATGTTGAGCGTTTTATTGCTCGATGCACTACATGTCAAAAAGCTAAGTCACGACTCGATCCTCATGGTTTATATATGCCTTTGCCTGTACCTATTGTTCCTTGGGAGGATGGACTTTGTTTTAGGTTTACCTCGAACAAAGAAGGGGAGGGATAGCATATTTGTTGCATGGATAGATTCTCAAAAATGGCACACTTTATACCATGTCATAAAAGCGATGATGCTGTTAATGTTGCTGATTTGTTCTTTCGTGAAATTATTCGCTTGCATGGGGTGCCAAATACTATTGTTTCAGATCGTGATACTAAATTTCTTAGCCACTTTTGGAGATGTTTATGGGCTAAGTTGGGGACTAAACTGCTTTTTAGTACTACTTGTCACCCCCAAACTGATGGACAAACTAAAGTAGTCAATAGAACATTGTCTACTATGCTTAGAGCTGTTTTGAAGAATAATAAGAAAATGTGGGAAGAATGCTTGCCTCATATTGAATTTGCTTATAATCGTTCATTGCATTCTACTACTAAGATGTGCCCTTTTGAAGTTGAGTATGGTTTCCTACCTCGTGCACCTATTGATTTGTTGCCTGTTCCATCTTCGGAGAAGGTTAATTTTGATGCTAAACAACATGCTAAATTGATTTTAAAAATGCATCCATTAACTAAGGAAAACATTGAGCGTATGAATGCTAAATATAAACTTGCTGGAGATAAGGGTAGAAAACATGTTGTGTTTGCACCTGGAGATCTTGTCTGGTTACATTTGCGTAAGGATAGATTTCCTGATTTGTGCAAATCAAAGCTAATGCCACGTGCTGACGGACCTTTTAAGGTGATAGAGAAAATAAATGATAATGCATATAAACTTGAGCTGCCTGCAGATTTTGGGGTTAGTCCCACTTTTAACATTGCATATTTGAAGCCTTATTTGGGAGAGGAAGATGAGCTTTCGTCGAGGACGACTTCATTTCAAGAAGGGGAGGATGATGAGGACATCAATACCATTGTTACACCCACAGCCCCTGCTGCTATACATACTGGACCAATTACAAAAATTCGCGCACGCCAATTAAATTACCAGGTACTTTCGTTTCTTGGTAATGATTCTAATGTTCATGAGAATATGATGCTGCCAAAATTGGATACATTTGTTTTGCTTACAAATGAAGGGCCTAGCTTGGAGAAGGATGAACATTGGAGCAAGAGATAGGGTTATTTTATTATTGGGCCAGGCCCATGTAATTTCGAAATACATAAGTATAGGTTATTTTTAGAGTCCGTATGTGTGGGGAAACAAGAGATAGGGTTGATTTCGGACCCCTCCACCAAGGGCCACGAAATTCCCCCCTCTTCCTCCATATATACAGCCCTTAGGGCACCGTTTAGACTTTGGGTTTTGTTTAGATTAAAAGTTCGCCATAGCTGCAACTTCGCGTACTTCGTTTGTGTTTAACGACCAGACAAAGGCGTCATAGAAACCCACCTTGATCAATAAAGCTTTCATCTTATATTCGCAATATCCAGATTACAATCTCAGTTTCTTGCTTATTCTTCATTTGCTCGCAGGAAACAGACCCTCGTGGTCAGGTTGATCGTGCTCCGGCATGGTCAATAACCTCTCGGAGTTGGTTTAGCGATTGCTAAGGCGCGACGTCCTCGCACGTGTGTAGTCGGATCGTCAAAGTCGACTTCCACCAAAGCGATATCCATCATCTCATCGAAAGACGGGACACCTTTGTGATGCGGAGCATCCTTTGGTCATCCCCATGGACCTTCCATCGCCTCACCAAGCCCCCTGAGGACCCATGACTAGAGCACGTGCTAGAGCTGTCGAGACCGAGGTGACTTCTCTCCTTAATGATATCTCATATGATCCTCTCGAGACATGGCTACTACCTCAATACGGAATGTTGTGCATGATTAGGTACCAGGAGGACCCTCCCGAGGATGGACGTGAAGATGGTCAAGACCCCAAGTCCGTGGAAGAAGAGAACCAATGGAAGAAGGCAAGGATAGCATCCAGGCACCGGACATCCGGCCAGGACCCCGGACATCCGGCCCCTGGAGATCCACAAGGCCAAGCATCTGCAGAAGAAGCTACAGGGACCGGACATCCGGCGTCCAGCTCGGAC
Organism: Triticum dicoccoides; assembly: GCF_002162155.2. Taxonomy (NCBI): domain Eukaryota; kingdom Viridiplantae; phylum Streptophyta; class Magnoliopsida; order Poales; family Poaceae; genus Triticum; species Triticum dicoccoides. The sequence goes on along the minus strand of NC_041387.1, from coordinate 291,449,951 downwards.
ATCCGGCCCCCACCAGAAATCCGGCCTAAATCCCGGACATCCGGCACTGGTGTCCAGGGAGCACAGAAGCTTGCCCCGACAGCCCGGACGTCCGGCATTCGCTCCGGACATCCGGCGCCTCCCGAAGTCGCAGACATCCGGCCCCTCCGAGCGGACATCCGGCACATCGTGAGCGCCCGGACATCCGGCCCGTCGCCCGGACATCCGGCGCCCTCTACCTACGTGCAGCTCCTTTGGGTCGTGACCCATGTACCCCTTCGCCCTTTGACTATATATACTCCCTCATCCCGTACATTTTAGGGTTAGCATTGGTTTAGCTCATATTTGTGTGAGAGCCTTGCTCATCCACTTGGATACTTCTCCTTGGAGTTCACGACCTCTTCGAAGAAGATCCCCCAAGCAGATTCAGGACCCCTTTCTAGGGAAGACCATCAAGACCTCCTCGCGAAGAAGAACGGTTCCTTTGTATCCTTACCTTTGTTGATTGTGGATCATGAGTTACTCTTTGTTTTCGGTGATCTAGCACTTGTGTGATTGATTCCTTGTCGGTTTAGTGATTCTCTCTCGTTTTCCCCTTGTTTCCCCTTTGTGCTTCCGCGTGTTCTTCGTGATTCCCCGTAGGATCCACTCCAAACGTGAAAGATCGTCCACCTAAGGTTTCGCCCTACATCATATTGGTATCATGAGCCACGTTGATCACGTTTTTGGAGCCCCTACCCTGTGTTTTCTAGCTTGATTTTGTTGTTTTCGTCCGAAATCCGAAAATCCTCACCAAAAAAGAGCCCCAAATTTTTTGTGATTTGTTGGTGTGATGAAGTTTTGTTGGATTTGATCCACGGATCTGCTTTGCATCAGGTTGATCTAGCTTTTCCCCATCTCTCCCGCGATTTCCATCCACCAATTTGTCCTAATTTTGCCCCGGAGTTGCAATTTCTCCCATGGAGTTCATCGTGTTCGTCCCCGATCCAGAGCCCGGACATCCGCCCCGTGTCCACCGGACATCCGGCAGCTGGCCCGGACATCCGGCCCCTGGAAGCAGTAACTCCATCCCCCACGCCCATTTCCGCATACTTTCCCCCAATTTTGCCCCGGTGCCCACGCTTACTTCCGCAAACTCCCAACGTTTCCACAAACACCACCACCGCTCACTTCTACCTCCTATGTCGATTTTCACACGTTTTGGTCTTTGAGATTTTGATTTGTGCTTCCCGTGTCCTATTGTGTTTCGGCTATATAGGTACGGTTCGACGTCACCATCACCACCGTTCATCTTCATCGACTACTCAACATCGCCAAGGATGGTAACTTCGACGACATCTTTGTCATAACTTGCAATTGCACTGATACCCCACATGGCCTTACTTTTGCGTAGCTTACCCATCGAGACTAGCCATTGAGTATTGCCGGCAACGTGACTTGTGCACATTAGTGATCATACTCCATAGCATACATACCATAACACCATGGTGCATATCTTGGAATCAACTTGTGTGTCACAAAGTTGTCATAGCATACGCAATTGCTATCTTGGTTCGTGAAGTTTTGCATGAGAAAAGAGCTCAAAAGTGAAAGAGCCACCCAAGCTTTTAGCAAAGAGGAAAGATAAGCAAAGAGCTTATAAGCAAGAACCATAGCATCATACTACATTAAGATGTCATATAAGATCATCTTGGATAATAGCACCGAAATACCATACATATAGCATACTTGGGATAGAGATCATTGCATTTTTGCCTAGTAGGTTGTGCACAAGCTCCGTATCCGCCTATTGGGCAATCGTGCTAGCATCTCTCTAGTATTGTGCAACCAAAGCGTTTTTGTGGATTCCACATTTTGGCTCACTTTTGGTTTGCACAATCCCATTTATCTATTTGCGTGTGTGTCTCCATGTTCCCCTACTTTCTTGGTCTACTTGTTGCATTTGCAAATTTGTGAATCTTTTCCAACATTATTGAATCTCGCTTTCAATTGCTTCAAATTTTGTGCCACCATCCTAACCAGGCTCCACCATAAGCTTTTACTTGTGTAGGTGTGGGAACCGACAAGAATTGGTACCAATAGTGCTATTTCATTGTCAGCATTTGATTGAACTTGATTCATCATCAACATCGGTCAAAGGTACATTGGTATAAGTTCTTCTCCTTCTACCACTCACATTTTGCTTGAAATGATGGATAGGCCAAGTACTTCTACCAACCCACTCTTCATCGAGCAAGACAACGACATGTCATCATATGTCACCAAGAGCCACCTCTTTGGTGCACAACGAGCGTTGCATCAAGAGCAACAAGCAATGAACGACCACATCGACAACCTCGCCACCGACTTGCCACTCTCCGAGCAATGTACAAGAGACTACTTCGGCAACAAGCTCGACGCGCATAAGTAAGAGAACGATGCAAGAATGGACGAGATCCGCGCCTTGTTGGTGAACCGGCCTCCTTCTACATCGTCATACTCAAGACGGAGCCACTCAAGTCGACACTCCGATGATTCCTTCTCCGGCTCAAGTACACCGTCATCGAACACTCTTCGAAGAGCCGCGCGTCAAGACCGTCATGCATCTCGCAACCCGCTACACATCAAGCATTCACAAGAGCAAGCCAATGAGCAAGTCCCTTGTCCTCAATCAAACCAAGTCGCTTTTGCTCAAGCTCAAGAACGACAACAACTACGGTGCCAAGAGGAAGGACGAGCGCGTCTACACCAAGAGCAACAAGACGCCGATGCTCAACGTCTTTAACAACAACTACGTGAAGCGCAAGCTCTTGAGGCACAACGTGGCCTTCAAGAATCAATTCGAGCTATCGCCGACCGCAATCGCGAACGGCGTAATCAAGAGGAAGCCCTTCGAGAAGAAATACAAGAGAAGAACTACCAACCGCGTGTGCAACGTCAAGCCCCACAAGCTCCTCCACAAGCTCGTCAAGCTCCACCTCAACCTCAAGTTCAACAAGAGCAAGTTGATCATGGACTTCCTCCACGCCAAGAGCAACATGAGGATGAGTACCCTCCACGTCAAGGGCGTCATCATCACCATCGCCAACAACACAATGAAGAGCAACACTATGGCAAGCTCAAATTCACAATGCCCAAGTTCAATGGAAGCAATGATCCCGAAGAATACCTCTCATGGGCATTGAAGGTCGACAAAATCTTTCGTTTGCACAACTATGAGGAAGAGAAGAAGATCGCTATGGCATCACTTGAGTTCCATCACTATTTGCTCATATGGTGGGAACAAGTCCTTGAGCGCCGACAAGCAAGAGGTGAACCTCCAATCACCACTTGGGCTCAAATGAAGGATGTCATGCGAGCACGTTTTGTGCCCACATACTACAACCGCGATCTCTTCAAGAAGCTACAACTCCTCAAACAAGGAACAAAGAGTGTTGAAGAATACTACAAGGAAATGGAGATTGCCATGATACGAGCCAATATCACGGACGATGATGAGCAAACAATGGCACGATTCTTGAATGGACTCAATCATCCCATCAAGAAGATCGCCGACTTCCAACCCTACTCCAACCTCATTGAGCTCGTGCATCAAGCTACAAAGGCGGAACGTCAAGTGCGAGATGACTTCAAGTACGCCAAGTACTCATCCAAGACCTACGGCTTCTCCAATAACCAAGCTTCAACAACTACTCCAACTTCGACATCAACCAAGCCTTCTCCAAGCAACAACGACAAGTCAAGTTACAAGAAAACTTCGGCAAGTTCAAGTCGTCTTCCTCCTACTACAAGCAACTTCAAGACGCGTGCTTCGTCTTCTACTCCGACCGATGAGACCGTCAAGACAAGCTCCTTCAAGTGTTTCACCTGCGGCGGCCGAGGCCACAAGTCCTATGAATGCACAAACAAGCGCACCATGATCCTCAATGACGATGGCACCTACGACTCAATGAGTGAAGATGAAATGGAAGCTCTTGAGCAAGTGGCCATGCACCGGCGCGTGAACGAGGATGAAGATGATCAAGTCTTTTGTGATGAAGATACAAGCCCCGCTCTTGTTGTCTCCAAGGTCTTGACTCTTCAACATCAACAAGAAGAAGACCAAAGATGCCATATCTTCCACACCAAGGCCGGCATCAATGGAAGGTTCGTCAAGGTCATCATTGATGGAGGTAGTTGCCACAACTTGGCAAGTGAAGAACTATGCTCCAAGCTCCAATTGGTCAAGAGGAAGCACCTGCACCCCTACAAGGTTCAATGGCTAAGTGACTCCGGCACAATCCGAGTTGAGCATACGGTCCAAGTCTCCTTCAGAATTAGTGCATATGAAGACACTTTGGAGTGTGATGTGGTCCCCATGACCGTTTGCCACCTCCTTGGTAGGCCATGGAAATTCGACCGTGGTGTCATCCACAACGGGCGTACCAATCACTATAGCTTCAAGATCAAAGGGAAGGAATATGTGCTACGACCTATGTCTCCTAGTCAAGTGATAGGCGACAAGAAAGCCACCCATCATGGAGAGAAGAGTGAGAAAGTGATCCACCAAAAAGTGAGTGAGAGCCACAAGCCAAACTTGAGCGCCTCTTCGCCTAGAGAGAAAAACCTCATACTATTTGCAATGAAGTGTGACATGAGAGAAGTGTGGGAGAACCCATCGAGTGTGATGCACTTTGTCCTTGTGTGCAAGGATGGAGAACCAAAAACTAACACCTCTCACGAGCTACCTTTAGTGTTTCAATCTCTTTTGCAGGAATTCCAAGATGTTTTCGCCAATGAGCTACCTCCGGGTCTACCTCCTCTAGGAGGCATTAAGCATCGAATCGACCTCGTCCCCGGAGCGCTACTTCCAAAAAAAGCTCCATACCATGTCAATCCTGAAGAAACCAAGGAGATTCAACAGCTAGTACAACAACTAATCGACAACGGTCATGTACGTGAAAGCTTAAGCCCTTGTGCCGTTCCCATTATACTTGTGCCTAAGCCCGATGGAAGTTCCCGCTTGTGTTCCGATTGTAGACCTATAAATGCTATTACCGTTCGCTATAGGCATCCCATTCCTCGCTTAGATGATATGCTTGATGAACTTAGTGGAGCCAACTTTTTCTCAAAAATTGATCTTAAAAGTGGCTATTAACAAATACGCATTCAAGAGGGTGATGAATGGAAAACTGCTTTCAAAAACAAATTTGGCCTATATGAGTGGTTAGTTATGCCTATGGTTTTATCGGAGGCTCCCGGTACTTTCGTGCGCCTCATGCATTATGTGCTTCGCCCTTATATTGGAGTCTTTATTGTGATTTATTTCGATGACATTCTTGTGTTTAGCAAAACCATGAAAGAACATTTTAATCATGTTAGGGCTATTTTACAAACCCTTCGCAAGGAAAGTCTTTATGCAAACATGAAAAAGTGCACATTTGGTGTTGACAATGTGGTTTTCTTGGGTTTTGTTGTATCTTCCAAGGGTGTCCATGTTGATGAATCTAAAATTGAAGCAATTAAAACTTGGCCCCAACCCACCAATTTGCAACAAGTGTGTAGTTTTCTTGGTCTACCAGGTTTTTATCGTCGCTTTGTGAAAGATTTTAGCACTATCGCAGCTCCTTTGCATGCCTTGAGTAAGAAGAATGCTCCTTTTGTTTGGGGATCTTTGCAATCCACCGCTTTTGATGAGCTCAAGTCTTTGCTTACTCATGCTCTGATTCTTGCTTTGCCTAATTTTGACAAAACTTTTGAGGTTCATTGTGATGCAAGTGGTACCGGAATTGGCGGAGTTTTGATGCAAGAAAAACGAGCCATTGCATATTTTAGTGAAAAACTCTCTGGTGCTCAACTTAACTATCCCATCTATGACAAGGAATTGTATGCCTTAGTGCGTGTGCTACATGTTTGGGAACATTATCTTAGACCTCATGAGTTTGTCATCCATACCGATCATGAAAGACTTAAGTACTTAAAAGGTCAAACTAAGTTGAACAAGCGTCATGCCGAATGGAGTGAATTTATTGAATCTTTTCCCTATGTGATCAAGTACATTAAGGGTAAGGAAAATGTAGTTGCCGATGCACTTTCACGCGTATGCACGCTTGTCACTAAACTTGAGTTGAATGTTATTGGCTTTGAGCACATAAAAAGACTTGTATGCTAATGATCCATCTTTTGGAACTCATTATGCTAAATGTTTGACGCATACATCTTGGGAACAATATTACATCAGGGATGGTTATCTTATGAGAGCTAACAAACTTTGCATTCCCGAGTCTTCTCTTCGTTTGCTCCTTTTGCAAGAGGCTCATGGAGGTGGACCCATCGGATATTTCGGACGCGACAAGACATTCGCCACGCTCTCCAAGAACTACTTCTGGCCCAAGATGTTCCGTGACGTCTCACGCTTCACCACCCGATGCTCTACATGTCGCAAAGCTAAGTCTAAAGCTCAATCCCATGGTCTTTACATGCCTCTTCCTATTCATTATCAACCTTGGGAAGACATTAGCATGGATTTTGTACTTGGTTTGCCTAGAACGCAAAATGGCAAGGACTCCGTGTTTGTTGTTGTGGACCGATTTTCTAAGATGGCACATTTCATCCCTTGCAACAAGATAGACGATGCTTCACACGTTGAAAATCTCTTTTGTAGGGAAATCTTGCGTCTCCATGGAGTACCAAAGACAATCATCTCCGACCGCGACGTCAAGTTCTTGAGTTACTCTTGGAAGACCCTACGCGCCAAGATCGGAATCAAGCTCTTGTTCTCATCTGCATACCACCCTCAAACCGACGGCCAAACGGAGGTGATGAACCATACACTATCCACTCTACTTCGCGTGTTGATCAAGAAGAACATTAAGGAGTGGGAGGAGTGTCTACCCATCACCGAGTACACCTACAACCGTGCAAGACATTTGACGACCGGCAAGTCCCCCTTCGAGGTCGTCTACGGCTTCAACCCATTGTCCCCATTGGACATTCTACCTCTTCCTCTACAAGAGAGCAACAACCTCGACACAAGTGCCGGTGCAAGCTACATCAAGAAGATGCATGAAGATACAAGGCACACCATCGAGCGCCAAGTACAACGACTCGCGACCAAGCTCAACGTCAACAAGCATCCCATGAAATTCAACATTGGAGACCTCGTGTGGCTACACCTTCGCAAGGACTGTTTCCCCAACGAACGCAATTCCAAGCTTCTCCCTCGAGCAGACGGACCCTTCAAGGTACTAGCACGCTACAACAACAACGCTTACAAGATCGATCTCCCACGCGAGAAGTACAACGTGAGCGACATCTTCAACGTCTCCGATCTCTCCCCGTACCATGGTGATGAGGATTTCGATCCGAGATCGGATCTTTCCCAAGGGAGGGGAAATGATGCGGAGCATCCTTCGGTCATCCCCATGGACCTTCCATCGCCTCACCAAGCCCCAAGAGGACCCATGACTAGAGCACGTGCTAGAGCTCTCGAGACCGAGGTGACTTCTCTCCTTAATGATATCTCATATGATCCTCTCGGGACATGGCTACTACCTCAATCCGGAATGTTGTGCATGATTAGGTACCAAGAGGACCCTCCCGATGATGCACGTGAAGATGGTCAAGACCCCAAGTCCGTGGAAGAAGAGAACCAATGGAAGAAGGCAAGGACAGCCTCTAGGCACCGGACATCCGACCAGGACCCCGGACATCTGGCCCCTGGAGATCCACAAAGCCAAGCATCTGCAGAAGAAGCTACAGGGACCGGACATCCAGCCTCCAGCCCGGACATCCGGCCCCCACCGGAAATCCGGCCTAAATCCCGTACATCCAACACTGGTGTCTAGGGAGCACAAAAGCTTGCCCCGACAGCCCGGACATCCGGCGTTCGCCCCGGACATCCGGCGCCTCCCGAAGCCGCGGACATCCGGCCCCTCCGAGTAGACATCCGGCGTCACCCCTCAAGTGCACAGAAGAGTCAACTCCACTGGCCCGGACATCCGGCACCTCGTGAGCGCCCGGACATCCGGCCCGTCGCCTGGACATCCGGCACCCTATGCCTGCGCGCAGCTCCTTTGGGCCGTGACCCATGTACCCCTTCGCCCTTTGACTATATATACTCCCTCACCCCGTACGTTTTAGGGTTAGCATTGGTTTAGCTCATATTTGTGTGAGAGCCTTGCTCATCCACTTGGATACTTCTCCTCGGAGTTCACGACCTCTTCGGAGAAGATCCCCCAAGCGGATTCAAGACCCCTTTCTAGGGAAGACCATCAAGACCTCCTCACGGAGAAGAACGGTTCCTTTGTATCCTTACCTTTGTTGATTGTGGATCATGAGTTATTCTTTGTTTTCGGTGATCTAGCACTTGTGTGATTGATTCCTTGTCGGTTTAGTGATTCTCTCTCGTTTTCCCCTTGTTTCCCCTTTGTGCTTCCGCGTGTTCTTCATGATTCCCCATAGGATCCACTCCAAATGTGAAAGATCATCCACCTAGGGTTTCGCCCTACATCACTTTGCCTCTATCAGAAGCCATCTAACTACTAGCTACAGACCCGTACGTCTGTGGTAAACTACTCACGCATCATCGAAGGGGCAACAAGGATGATGAAGAACCCCTCCGTGATTGTTGACCCCTCTGGCAGAGTGTCGGAAAAGGCCTCTAGATTGGATCTCATGGTTCTAGAACTTAAGGCAGCGGAAACTGTATTCTCTTGACTCCCCTAGGGTTTTGGAGATTTTAGAGTATTTATAGAGGTGGATGTAGGTGGAGAAGCTTCCTGTGGGCTCCACTACCCACTAGGGTGCACTAGGGGCCTCTGGCACGCCCTGGTGCCTAGCGGGCCCCATGGGCCTCCTCCCGTGCAGTTCTTTGGCTCCCTGGGTGTCTTCTGAGAATAAAATCTCCAAAATGTTTCATGGCATTTGCACTCCGTTTGGTATTTATATTCTACAAAGTAAAAAACAAGGAAAAAAGCAGCAACTGGCAATGGGCACTATGTCAATAACCTAGTCCCCAAAAATGATATAAAATTGCTAGTAAATGAATATAAAACATTCAATATTGATAATATAACAACATGAAACAATAAAAAATTATAGATACGTTGGAGATGTATCAGCATCCGCAAGCTTAATTCCTGCTCGTCCTCAAGTAGGTAAATGATAAAACAGAACTATTGATGTGGAATGCTACTTAACATGTTCACTATATATTCTTTTCTTTGTAGCATGGACATTTGGACTTTTAGATGATTTAAAGCAATGGTCTATAATTGACATGAGGACATCAATACTCAAGAATATCAACATGCAACCATGTCTTTCAAAATATCAACACTAAAGAAAGCTATATAAATCATAGGCGGTCCCCAAACATAACATAAAGTTTATTCCTTTTTCCACCATTCATTTACAATACATGGCTACTTGTATCCACGGGTGCCTTCCATACCAACATTTTCCAAGGAATTTATTATTTATAACATATAAGAAAACTCATTTTGGGACTGGGCATCCCTATTACCTTGCCACAATCTCGTGCAATGACAAGTGAATAAACAGTGATCGTGAGAATAAAATATCTACCATGGAAAATATTGGCTACCCCCTACTGCTTCATGAGAGGTACACAAAAAAAGGAAATTCATTTTGAAAATTAGAGTTGACACATACAAATTTACTTGGAATGGCATGTAAATACCGCATATAGGTACGTATGGTGGACTCATTTGGCACAACTTTGGGTTTAAGGAGTTGGATGCACAAGCAGTATTCCTGCTTAGTACAAATGAAGGCTAGCAAATAGATTGAAAGCGACCAACAAGAAATGAAAACGATCATAAACAAGCATTAAACATAACTAACACCGAATAATGCACCACAAGTAGGATATAACTTTATTGCATAATTATTGACTTTTGTTCTTGCATAGGGAATCACAAACCATAACACCCACATTCTTACTAAGCATAAGTACTCACTAACATGACTCAGATATTACTATCTCCATATCTCAAAACTATTACAAGGAATCAAGTTTATATTGTCCAATGATCTTCATGAAAGTTTTTATTATATCCCCCTAGAATATCTATCACTTTGGGACTAATTTCATATATCACCATTGCTGCTTTTCAATCTCTCAAATAAATTTAAGTGAGAAATGAGAGCATAAATATTTCTTCAGAATTTCCTTACTCTCAAAATAATCTAAATGAAGCATCACAATATTTCTTCAAAATTTACTAACTCTCAAAATAATCAAAGTGAAGCATGAGAGTATTTCTTCAAAATTTTATACCACCATGCTCAAAAAGATATAAGTGAAGCACTAGAGCAATTCCTAGCTCAAAAAATTGAAGTGAAGCACATAGAGAAATTCTAACAAATCATAGCATCATTATGGCTCTCTCAAATAGGTGAATCCAGCAAGGATAATTGTGACAAACTAAAAAGCAAAACAAGCAAAGAATCATATAATGCAAGACGCTCCAACCAAAACTCATGATATGTAACAAATAAAAATATAGCTCCAACTAAAATTACCAATGGTCATTAGAAAAAAGAGGGGATACCTTCCCAGGTAATCCCAAGCTTAATTGCTTGGTACTCCTTGAATATTACCTTGGGCTCCCATGGGCATCCCCAAGCTTAGGCTCTTTTTACTCCTTATTCCTTCATCCATCGTGATTTGACCAAAAACTTGAAAACTTCAATCAGACAAAACTTAACAAAACTTTCGTGAGATCCGTTAGTATAATAAACCAAATCACCACTCTACGTATTGTTGCCAACCCATTCATATTTTACTATTGCATTATACCTACTATATTGTAACTTTATCATGGCATATACCCCTCGATACAATCCATAGATTCATCAAAATAAGCACACAATGGAACAAAAACAAAATCTGTCAAAAATAGAACAGTCTGTATGATGAGGACATGGCTAACACAGTTACACCCATAACCCCAGCTACTATACCTATTGGACCAATTACTAGAGCTCATGCACGCCAGTTAAATTATCAGGTACTTTCGTTTCTTGGTGATGTTTCTATTGTTCATGAGAATGTGATGCTGCCTAACTTAGATATATTTGTGTTGGTTACAGTTGAAGCACCTAGTATGGACAAGAAGAATGAAAATTGGAGCATGATCAAGCACTATGATGAAGGCATGTGCGAAGGGAACAAGAACGGAGTTTCTGGAGGAGATTTCCGCACTTTGAAGCCACCATGATGACATACAAAAAGATGGACGAAATATACATCTTTCACAAATTTCATCCATCGCTTACTATTGGTGTCGTGTCACCTTAGTTTTGGGCTAGGCCCATGTATTTTCGAAATACCCTTTAGTTGGCTATTTTTAGAGTCCATATTGTAGGGGAAATGACTTAGGAGGTGTTTTAGTCCCACCTTGCCAAGGGTGGACGAAATCCCCTCTCTTTTCCCCTATAAATACAGCCCTTAAGGCACCGTTTAGACTTGGGTTTTATTTAGTTAAAAGTTGGCCATCGCTACAACTTCGTGTACTTCGTTTGTGTCCAACGACCAGACCAAGACCGCTTATGAAACCCCACTTTTATCAATACTTCATCCATACTCGCAATATTCAGATTGCTTAATCATATTCTTGCTTGTTCTTCGATTGCTTGCAGGAGTAGACCTTCGTGGTCAGGTTGATCGTGCTCCGGCTTGGTCAATAACCACTCGGAGTTGGTTTAGCGATTGCTAAGGTGCAACGTCGTGCACGTTTGTAGTCAAATCGTCAAAGTCGTCTCCACCAAATCGATAGTTATCATCTCATCGAAAGATCGGGACACCCCTCCTCTACCACTGTAGTAATATGTACTTTAACCATACTTCTATAACTCCAAAAATTCTGAAACATTAGGATAGCGTAAGCAATTTGTATATAAATCTAGTGTAAAAAAATTCAGAAATTTTTGTCGCTTCTGTGATTTTTAAAAATTCAACTACTAGACATAAAAATTTCTGTCTTCCAACAGGATCATGTCAACTATCACCCATGCCATCCTAAAGGCATTACTTGGCACAAACACTAACTAAAAATAGAAAAGAAAAAATAAACGGTAAATATTGGGTTGCCTAGCAACAAGCGCTATTGTTTTACACACCTAGCTAGCCATAATGCATAGATTCAACTTTTGTCATCTTTCGTTTTTGCTATCTTTGTAGAAGTTTTCTCAAACCCAAAATGCTCTTTACGCTTCCCAATATTCTCAGGAAATGAGACCATCTTGAGATCCAAAATATCCAACCGCTTATTAGACAAAGTAATCAAAGTATTAATGCGATTGAGATTTCCACTAATATTTTTGAGAGGTTTCTTAGACTTTTGCAACGCAACCAAATTTTTCTGTATATCACCCAATTTGTCTAATATTTGAAACCTTTCTTTAGTAAAAGTATATCCTTTTTGTGGAGGTGGAACTCCCAATATCCCCTCTATTATTTCATAAGTAGCATTAGCATCAATCTCAACAAAATTCCCTTTAGCAGCAAAATCCAAAAGTTTTCTGTGATGCATGGTTAAACCTATATAAAAATTGCAGAGCAAAATATTTGCATCTCCTTTTATATTGCAAACACGGTAAGATTCCATTAACCTATACTAGGCATCTTTCAAATTTTCTCCTTGTTTATGTTTGAATTATAGAACTTTAAAATCTACTCCCTCCGTCCAACAATGTAAGACATTTTTTGACACTACACTAGAGTCAAAAAGCGTCTTACATTATGGGACGGAGGGAGTAGTGACAAAGGAGGGGTAATCATGCTTGTCATGATGATAGGATGACCAAAACAAAAAGGCAAACAAAAAAACATTTTTGTATTTTTGGAAAAACATTTTAGAAGTGGTGGAGATGAAAACGAGAGGTAAATCGCAAATAAAGTAATTGCAAGGAGATGAAAGTTTATGCATAGGAACGTGATAGATGTTGATGATGTCTCCTCGGCAACGGTGTCAGAAATTCTTCCCGATTGCTTGTATCTGTGTTGGTATTTCCACATAGAGGAGAGGATGATGCGGCACAACAAAGGTTAATATTTCAGGCAGTTATGAAACCAAGGTTATCCATCCAATAGGAGAACTAAGCAAGACACTATAAACAATACCTGCACAACAACAACAACAACAACTTGCAACTCAACGAGTAAGAGGGGTTGTCAATCCCTCCTTGGTATTGAGATATATTTTGTATGAGATTTGATAAATAGATCTAGCAAAAAACAAAATAAAATGAATAAAGGAAAAATGCAGCAAAGTATTTTTTGTTTTATATGATAGGAAACTAGACCCTCGGGCCGTAGTTTTAACTAGAGGCTTCTGCCGGGAAAATAGCATACAGTGGGCAAACAAATTACTGTTGGGCAGTTGATAGAAAAGCGAATAATCATGACGATATCCAAGGCTATGATCATGTATATAGGCATCACGTCCATGATTAGTAGACCCAAACGATTCTCCATCTACTACTATTACTCCACACATTGACCGCTATCCAACATGCATCTAGTGTATTAAATTCTTGGAAAAACAGAGTAATGCAAGAAGAACGATGACATGATGTAGACAAGATCAATTCATGCAAGGATAGAACCCATCTTTTCATCCTTAATAGCAATGATACATGTGTTTCATGTCTCTTTATGTCACTGAGATTTAGCACCACAAGATCGAACCCATCACAAAGCACCTCTTCCCATGGCAAGAAAAATCAATCTAGTTTGCCAAACTAAACCAAAATTTCGGAGAAAAAAACGCAAGGCTATAACAATCATGCATAAAAGAGTTCATCAAAGAATCAAATAATATTCATGGATAGAACTGATCATAAACTCACAATTCATCGAATCACAACAAACATACCTCAAAAAGTCATTACATCAAATAGATCTCCAAGGACATCGAGGGAACATTGTATTGAAGAGTAAAAAGAGAGAGAAGAAGTAATCTAGATACTAGCTACGGACCGTCTGTGATAAACTACTCACGCATCATCAAAGGGGCAACAAGGATGATGAAGAACCCGTCCGTGATTGTTGACTCCTCCGGAAGAGTGCCGAAAGAAGCCTCTAGGTTGGATCTTGTGGTTCTGGAACTTGTGGCGGCAGAAACTGGATTCCTCTTGACTCCCCTAGGGTTTTGGGGATTTTAGGGTGTTTATAGAGGTGGATGTCTATGGAGAAGCTTCCCGTGGGCTCCACTACCCACCAAGGGGCGCCAGGGGCCTTTGGCGCGCCTTGGGGCCTAATGGGGCCCACGGGTCTCTTCATGTGTACTTCTTTGGCTCCCTGGGTGTCTTCTGGGCAGAAAAAATCTCCAAAAAGTTTGGTGGCATTTGGACTCCGTTTGATATTGATATTCTGCAAAATGAAAAACAACCAAAACACAGCAACTAGCACTAGGCACTATGTCAATAGGTTAGTCCCAAAAAATGATATAAACTTGCTAGTAAATTGTCAGTGCAACAAACCCTGGGTCTGTTGCCCAGACTGTACACAAGCCTAAGAGCAAGACTCAACATTTAAGACCAGACCAAGCAAAAGAGATCGGCTCTTTGAGGAGTCAGAGAGCGGATCAAGAAGACCAAGTCAAGCCAATGGAAGCAAGATGCCACCAAGGGAAAACCTCCCTTGCCAAGTAGGCGAGCCTGGCAAGGTCAAGGTCACCCGGAAGACGAGCCTCAACACCATACCGGCAGGCCTTCCAGGCCCCACGAAGGCAAACTACCCTGCCAAGGCTTCACCGCTCCACCTCAAAGCGACGCAAGTCATCGACCGGTGCGGTGTCAAGCCCCCAAGTGAGTAAGTGGCTAGTTTTTGCCACATGGCAGCCATTTCCTATGGGAATCCCCTCCAAATGACACCCGTCCAGAGATGTGTCAAGCAGGCAGGAGAGAAGCTGGTCGAACTTCCCGGCAAGGCTTCTCGGGCATGCCTTGATGTGACATTAACTGGCGCATTTAATGCGCTCTGCCCTGTCTACTAAGTTAGGTATGATAAGACTGTTTGCTATCTAATCACTGCACAAAGACTGATTTGCTACTGTGGTGACCCCTTGATCTATAAAAGGAGGGCCATGGCAACCATAGAGAGGATTTGGACCCTTGTATACTCATACACATGTAGCTTCTCTCGTCCCGAGGCAACCCTGCCGGGCTAGAGTGTTGCGTCTCCACCACGGTCCTCCCATCAATCCACTAAAGCAGGAGTAGGGTTTTACGCCTCGCGGCGGCCCAGACCTAGGTAAAACTGCCCGTGTGATCTCTATCGTGTTGTTCTACATTCTCTGCTCCTTGTGCAATGTGCTCATCCCCCCTGTCGAACCACAAGGGGCTGATTGGCCCATATGTTTTTTTAGCAATCAATGATAGTAGGAGAGTTTCAACTGACTTTCTATATCACCGTAGCAAAGTTACACATCCATGGTCCATAGGGGTGCATGAACGAATGCCAGCCAACCCAGCAAGGGGGAGCCAGTATATTGTCACATCCTTATGACCTGGTTTTTTTACACTTTGTTACTTTACACTAGAGAGTCTACAAAGCTAGAAGTAAATGGTCCCCGAGAGGGCTTAACCCTATGGACTAGCAGCCTAAAATCTATTTTGAATCTCTCTCTCCAGGAGGCTAGAGTGGGGGGAATGGCTCTTAACACTTTGTTATTACGTTCCTTCCACACGCTCCAAGCAGCTGTCAGAAATATATCCATGAACATGGTATGGTTCCTGATGAGGACATCAATACAATTGTTACACCCACAGCCCCTGCTGCTATACATACTGGACCAATTACTAGAGCTCGTGCACGCCAACTAAATTACCAGGTACTTTCGTTTCTTGGTAATGATTCTAATGTTCATGAGAATATGATGCTGCCTAAATTGGATACATTTGTTTTGCTTACAAATGAAGGGCCTAGCTTGGAGAAGGATGAACATTGGAGCAAGAACAAGCATGGAGATGATGGCATGCGCAAGGGGAACAAGAACGGAGTTACAAGTGATGATTTCAGGACTTTGAAGCCACCATAATGGGTGCATGAAGCCTTGGACGAAATATACAAGATGCCACTTCATAAATTTCGTCCCGAGGCTATTTTAGGTGCTGCGTCACCTTATTATTGGGCCAGGCCCATGTAATTTCGAAATACATAAGTATAGGCTATTTTTAGAGTCCGTATGTGTGGGGAAACAAGAGATAGGGTTGATTTCGGACCCCTTCTGATAGAGGCAGAGGTGTCCCGTCTTTCGATGAGATGGTGGATTTCGCTTTGGTGGAAGTCGACTTTGACGATCCGACTACGAACGTGCGAGGACGTCGCGCCTTAGCAATCGCTAAACCAACTCCGAGAGGTTATTGACCACGCCGGAGCACGATCAACCTGACCACGAGGGTCTGTTTCCTGCGAGCAAACGAAGAACAAGCAAGAAACTAAGATTGCAATCTGGATATTGCGAATATAAGATGAAAGCTTTATTGATCAAGGTGGGGTTCTGTGACGCCTTTGTCTGGTCGTTGAACACAAACGAAGTACGCGAAGTTGCAGCTATGGCGAACTTTTATTCTAAACAAAACCCAAAGTCTAAACGATGCCCTAAGGGCTGTATATATGGAGGAAGAGGGGGGGAATTTCGTGGCCCTTGGTGGAGGGGTCCGAAATCAACCCTATCTCTTGTTTCCCCACACATGCGGACTCTAAAAATAGCCTATACTTATGTATTTCGAAATTACATGGGCCTGGCCCAATAATAAGGTGACGCAGCACCTAAAATAGCCTCGGGACGAAATTTATGAAGTGGCATCTTGTATATTTCGTCCAAGGCTTCATGCACCCATTATGGTGGCTTCAAAGTCCTGAAATCATCACTTGTAACTCCGTTCTTGTTCCCCTTGCGCATGCCATCATCTCCATGCTTGTTCTTGCTCCAATGTTCATCCTTCTCCAAGCTAGGCCCTTCATTTGTAAGCAAAACAAATGTATCCAATTTAGGCAGCATCATATTCTCATGAACATTAGAATCATTACCAAGAAACGAAAGTACCTGGTAATTTAGTTGGCGTGCACGAGCTCTAGTAATTGGACCAGTATGTATAGCAGCAGGGGCTGTGGGTGTAACAATTGTATTGATGTCCTCATCATCCTCCCCTTCTTGAAATGAAGTCGTCCTCGACGGAAGTTCATCTTCCTCACCCAAATAAGGCTTCAAATCTGCAATGTTAAAAGTGGGACTAACCCCAAAATCTGCAGGCAGCTCAAGTTTATATGCATTATCATTTATTTTCTCTAACACCTTAAAGGGACCATCAGCACGTGGCATTAACTTTGATTTGCGCAAATCAGAAAATCTATCCTTACGCAAATGTAACCAAACAAGATCTCCAGATGCAAACACAACATGTTTTCTACCCTTATCTCCAGCAAGTTTATATTTAGCATTCATGCGCTCAATGTTTTCCTTAGTTAACTCATGCATTTTTAAAATCAATTCAGCACGTTGTTTAGCATCAAAATTAACCTTCTCTGAAGATGGAAGAGGCAACAAATCAATAGGTGCATGAGGTAGGAAACCATACACAACTTCAAAAGGGCACATCTTAGTAGTAGAATGCAATGAACGATTATAAGCAAATTCAATATGAGGCAAGCATTCCTCCCACATTTTCTTATTATTCTTCAAAACAGCCCTAAGCATAGTAGACAACGTTCTATTGACTACTTCAGTTTGTCCATCAGTTTGGGGGTGACAAGTAGTACTAAAAAGCAGTTTAGTCCCCAACTTAGCCCATAAACATCTCCAAAAGTGGCTAAGAAATTTAGTATCACGATCTGAAACAATAGTATTTGGCACACCATGCAAGCGAATAATTTCACGAAAGAACAAATCAGCAACATTAACAGCATCATCGCTTTTATGACATGGTATAAAGTGTGCCATTTTCGAGAATCTATCCACGACAACAAATATGCTATCTGATGAGGACATCAATACAATTGTTACACCCACAGCCCCTGCTGCTATACATACTGGACCAATTACTAGAGCTCGTGCACGCCAACTAAATTACCAGGTACTTTCGTTTCTTGGTAATGATTCTAATGTTCATGAGAATATGATGCTGCCTAAATTGGATACATTTGTTTTGCTTACAAATGAAGGGCCTAGCTTGGAGAAGGATGAACATTGGAGCAAGAACAAGCATGGAGATGATGGCATGCGCAAGGGGAACAAGAACGGAGTTACAAGTGATGATTTCAGGACTTTGAAGCCACCATAATGGGTGCATGAAGCCTTGGACGAAATATACAAGATGCCACTTCATAAATTTCGTCCCGAGGCTATTTTAGGTGCTGCGTCACCTTATTATTGGGCCAGGCCCATGTAAGTTCGAAATACATAAGTATAGGCTATTTTTAGAGTCCGTATGTGTGGGGAAACAAGAGATAGGGTTGATTTCGGACTCCTCCACCAAGGGCCACGAAATTCCCCCCTCTTCCTCCATATATACAGCCCTTAGGGCATCGTTTAGACTTTGGGTTTTGTTTAGATTAAAAGTTCGCCATAGCTGCAACTTCGCGTACTTCGTTTGTGTTCAACGACCAGACAAAGGCGTCACAGAACCCCACCTTGATCAATAAAGCTTTCATCTTATATTCGCAATATCCAGATTGCAATCTTAGTTTCTTGCTTGTTCTTCGTTTGCTCGCAGGAAACAGACCCTCGTGGTCAGGTTGATCGTGCTCCGGCGTGGTCAATAACCTCTCGGAGTTGGTTTAGCGATTGCTAAGGCGCGACGTCCTCGCACGTTCGTAGTCGGATCGTCAAAGTCGACTTCCATCAAAGCGAAATCCACCATCTCATCGAAAGACGGGACACCTCAGCCTCTATCAGTTCCATCTTTCTTTTCCGTAGTGCACAATGTTCAATCTGTTGCCGTTGAGGGCCCAATCGATCCCAAGCTCTGCCCATCATGCCACACTGATGGGGCATTCGAAAACAAGTGTTCCATAGTATCATATGTTCCTTGAGCACATAGCGCATACGTAACCCCACCACTTATGTTGTAGTGTCTCCTTCTCAGCATGCATTTAGTGTTCACACGATCAGCCAATAGAAGCCAAGAAAACACCTTAATCTTCATCGTGCATTTAGATTTCCAAATCCATCCAAAGGCCTCATCCGCGATCACCCCTTTGAAATAGTTTTTGTAATATTTGCTGGAGGACTAGGGCCCCCCCATGAGCAGACCCAAGTGTCCCTTGCCATGGCACTCAGAACAATGTCTTGCATACTTGCTTGCATGTCCAAGACCTCCATCAAGCCCGTGTGGACATTGGTAGATGGAAACCATCCTGGATATTTGTTATAGACAAGAAGGAGCCCACAGAAGCATCCTGCATTTTAGTGAAGGAAAATGCTTGTGGATGCAATGTTTCAAGAATTCTATTTTGCCACATATCCTTCCAGAATAGTGCAAATGCCCCATCTCCAACAACCACATTGGTGATCCCTCTATATATATCACTCAATTTCATCACATCCCTCCACCAGAACGACCCGCACAAATCAGAAGCATGGGGGATTTGGTTCTCATAATATGTGTCCCAGACCAAAGTGCACCACGGAGTATCCCGTTTATTGTAAAAGCTATGAAGAAACTTGAGAAGCAGGCCCTCATTTTGGAGTTTAATGTTCAGCACCCCTAGGCCCCCATGTTTCTTTGGTCTGCATGCTGCTAGAGAATTACACATCTCCCATGCTCAGTTTTTTATGCCAGAGGCATCTTCTTCTGAGTTTTTCCAGGTGCTTTATCAATTTCAGTGGGAACTTAAGCGTGCACATGAGGTAGATCATAAGAGAGGTTATCAATGAATTCAATAGGGTCCGTTTACTCCCTCGGTTCATCATGCATAGTGATGAAGAGAGTTTACGTTCAGCCCTCTCCACAATCAGCATGAGATCATTCACTGTGGGTCTGGTAGTCCCCATGGGCAGTCCAATATACGTAAAGGCCATCGCCCCACTGTGCATTGCCAGGTTTGGGCCAGCGTCGATATCAAATCTTCATCGATGTTGAGAGGAACAAGTATGGATTTGCCAAAGTTTATTTTGAGGCCTATCGACTCTGTATAATGAACCACGAGCTATTTCATAATGAGTTCTTGTTTGGGGTTAGCTGGCATTACTAGGATAGTGTCATCGGCATATTGCACCACTAGATAATCCAGAGTCCGTCGCGAGGGGATTGGCATCTCAATCAGGCCACGGGTGTACGCATCATTAGTCGATGACAGGAGTAAATCTTCAGCGAGTACAAAGATAAGAGGGGAGAGTGGGTTGCCCTGTCGCACCCCGCATTTGCAGTCAAATTGTCTCCCAATGACTCCACTTAGGAGAATAGAGGATCACCCAGATCCAAAGATGCACTTGATCCATCCAAGCCAGCGGTCATCAAATCCCATTTGTTCCATGATCTTCAACATAGCAGAGTGATCAATAGTATCGAAGGCCTTTGCAAAGTCAAGTTTGAGCAGAACAATAGGTTTCTTTGAGCTTTGGCATTGATATATATATACTCAAAAGCCCACGCAAGGCAGTCCTAGATAGTGCGAGTACGCAGGAACCCGTATTGATTCTTATGGACTATATTCAAAACAACTTTTTGGAGCCTGTTTGCCAGCATTTTAGTAATGATTTTTAGACAGTAGTTCATGAGCGTAATTGGGTGAAAATCATTAGCCCTTTCTAGTGAGCTAATTTTTGGTATCAGGGTTATGAATCCAGAGTTAACATTGGTGAGTTCTAGATTGCCCTCATAAAATTCATCACAAAGCTTAAAAAATCCTCCTTTTTGATATGCCAGCACGCCTTGAGCGTTATCAGGGCCAGGAGCATGGTCCGCAGGCATTGATCTGACCACCTCATTGATCTCAGCTCGAGAAAGGTCTCGAAAGGATCTCCAGTCCCTCCAATTTTTTGACGATTGCGACCGGATTAAATTTCAAGATGGGGTTAGAGGTTTCACCAAGTGTGGACTTATATGTGTATAGATCTGCTTCTTTGGAGTTGGTATTAGTTACCACAGATCCATCCAGTAGTTTTAGCGAGGCCATAGAGTTCCTCCTATAACGCTCTGTAGCCAGGGAATGAAAAAGCTTTGTATTCTCTTCACCAAATTTGATATATCTAATCGTACATCTTTTCCGCCAGTACTGGTTTTGATACTGAAGAAGCTTGAGCAAGTGGGCTTTAAAAATCAAGGGAAAATTTGTTTCAGGCACAGTGAGCGGTCGCTGGTTTTCAAGCCTATCTAGCTCATTAAGGGCCCAACGAGAATTTTGAATGAGGATTGAAAGGCGTGAAATGTTTTTGCTCCATCTCTTGAGATCATATCACAAGTTTTTCATTTTCCTACATAACAGAGCTGCATTGTTGTTGGCATGGCATGGTTTATCCCAAGAGGACTCCACCACACCAAGGAACCCTGAGTAGTTGATCCAGTAATTTTCAAATCGGAAAATTTTGCTCTTGGTGATCGAGGTTTCTATATTGACCACACGGGGTGTGACCTGACACTGGTTTGCCCAAGGGAGTAACAATAGTGTTCGGGAAAGATTGGGTACAATGGCAGGAGGAGAAGAACCAATGTATCTGCTTGAGCAATGGATCCGTTTGCATGTTACTCCAAGTATAGGATCGTCCCTTCAAAGGGATTTCAGTCAGTGCTTGTGCTCGAATAATATCATTGAAAAGTAGGATATCATTAGCATTTCCCCCCGGTTTGTTTTGGTTACTAGAGGATCTGATAAAGTTGTAGTCTCCCACTAAGAGCCAATCCTTTGTATCCGGGATTTCTAAGTCATAGAGCCAATTAGTAAATGGTGTGCAATCATCTCCCCTGCATGGCCCATATACATTGAACAAAGTCCAAGAATGTCCAGAAGCTTTGGAAGTGAATGCAATACTCAATGCAAAGAAATCTATGAAAATGACATTTCCATCAAAAGTAGAGCCATTCCAAATAGTAATCAAGCCACCAGATGAACTATGAGAGGGTATAAAAGCAAATTTATCCAGTCGGCGCGGGCAAAAGGATTTAATATAAGTCTGACAAAATAGGCGTGCTTAGTCTCCTGCAAACAAACGATACTACAACCAGATGCATCCGATCACATTTTTAATCACTAGAGTCTTGTCATCCGAATTAATTCCACGAATGTTGCAAACTAAAACGTTCCACTGCAGGCGAGGGGCATGGAAGCTAGGTGGAGGAAGATGACGCACCCTGCTTGATAGAGGCAAAGGTGTCCCGTCTTTCGATGAGATGGTGGATTTCGCTTTGGTGGAAGTCGACTTTGACGATCCGACTACGAACGTGCGAGGACGTCGCGCCTTAGCAATCGCTAAGCCAACTCCGAGAGGTTATTGACCACGCCGGAGCACGATCAACCTGACCACGAGGGTTTGTTTCCTGCAAGCAAACGAAGAACAAGCAAGAAACTAAGATTGCAATCTGGATATTGCGAATATAAGATGAAAGCTTTATTGATCAAGGTGGGGTTCTGTGACGCCTTTGTCTGGTCGTTGAACACAAACGAAGTACGCGAAGTTGCAGCTATGGCGAACTTTTAATCTAAACAAAACCCAAAGTCTAAACGATGCCCTAAGGGCTGTATATATGGAGGAAGAGGGGGGAATTTCGTGGCCCTTGGTGGAGGAGTCCGAAATCAACCCTATCTCTTGTTTCCCCACACATACGGACTCTAAAAATAGCCTATACTTATGTATTTCGAAATTACATGGGCCTGGCCCAATAATAAGGTGACGCAGCACCTAAAATAGCCTCGGGACGAAATTTATGAAGTGGCATCTTGTATATTTCGTCCAAGGCTTCATGCACCCATTATAGTGGCTTCAAAGTACTGAAATCATCACTTGTAACTCCGTTCTTGTTCCCCTTGCGCATGCCATCATCTCCATGCTTGTTCTTGCTCCAATATTCATCCTTCTCCAGGCTAGGCCCTTCATTTGTAAGCAAAACAAATGTATCCAATTTAGGCAGCATCATATTCTCATGAACATTAGAATCATTACCAAGAAACGAAAGTACCTGGTAATTTAGTTGGCGTGCACGAGCTCTAGTAATTGGTCCAGTATGTATAGCAGCAGGGGCTGTGGGTGTAACAATTGTATTGATGTCCTCATCATCCTCCCCTTCTTGAAATGAAGTCGTCCTCGACGGAAGTCCATCTTCCTCACCCAAATAAGGCTTCAAATCTGCAATGTTAAAAGTGGGACTAACCCCAAAATCTGCAGGCAGCTCAAGTTTATATGCATTATCATTTATTTTCTCTAACACCTTAAAGGGACCATCAGCACGTGGCATTAGCTTTGATTTGCGCAAATCAGGAAATCTATCCTTACGCAAATGTAACCAAACAAGATCTCCAGGTGCCAACACAACATGTTTTCTACCCTTATCTCCAGCAAGTTTATATTTAGCATTCATACGCTCAATGTTTTCCTTAGTTAACTCATGCATTTTTAAAATCAATTTAGCACGTTGTTTAGCATCAAAATTAACCTTCTCCGAAGATGGAAGAGGCAACAAATCAATAGGTGCACGAGGTAGGAAACCATACACAACTTCAAAAGGGCACATCTTAGTAGTAGAATGCAATGAACGATTATAAGCAAATTCAATATGAGGCAAGCATTCCTCCCACATTTTCTTATTATTCTTCAAAACAGCCCTAAGCATAGTAGACAACGTTCTATTGACTACTTCAGTTTGTCCATCAGTTTGGGGGTGACAAGTAGTACTAAAAAGCAGTTTAGTCCCCAACTTAGCCCATAAACATCTCCAAAAGTGGCTAAGAAATTTAGTATCACGATCTGAAACAATAGTATTTGGCACACCATGCAAGCGAATAATTTCACGAAAGAACAAATCAGCAACATTAACAGCATCATCACTTTTATGACATGGTATAAAGTGTGCCATTTTCGAGAATCTATCCACGACAACAAATATGCTATCCCTCCCCTTCTTTGTTCGAGGTAAACCTAAAACAAAGTCCATAGATATATCCTCCCAAGGAACACTAGGTACAGGCAACGGCATATATAAACCATGAGGATTGAGTCGTGACTTAGCTTTTTGACATGTAGTGCAGCGAGCAATAAAACGCTCAACATCCCGTCTCATCTTTGGCCAAAAGAAATGTGTAGCAAGTACGTCCTCCGTCTTCTTCACACCAAAGTGTCCCATTAATCCTCCTCCATGCGCCTCCTGCAACAACAAAAGACGAACGGAGCTAGCTGGAATGCATAGCTTGTTAGCACGAAACACAAATCCATCGTTAACAACAAACTTGTTCCACATTCTTCCTTCTTTACAATTCTGCATTACATCTTTAAAATCAACATCATGCACATATTGATCTTTGATGGTCTCCAAACCAAATATTTTGAAGTCAAGTTGTGAAAGCATAGTATAGCGACGAGACAATGCATCAGCAATAACATTTTCTTTTCCCTTCTTGTGTTTAATGACATAAGGGAAAGTCTCAATGAATTCAACCCATTTAGCATGTCTACGATTCAGTTTAGCTTGACTTTTAATATGTTTCAAAGATTCATGATCAGAATGTATAACAAATTCTTTGGGCCATAAATAATGTTGCCATGTTTCTAAAATCCGAACAAGAGCATATAATTCTTTATCATAAGTAGAATAATTCAGACTAGGCCCACTCAATTTTTCAGAAAAGTATGCAACAGGTTTGCCATCTTGTAATAACACACCTCCTAATCCAATTCCACTAGTGATAGAGGCAAAGGTGTCCCGTCTTTCGATGAGATGGTGGATTTCGCTTTGGTGGAAGTTGACTTTGACGATCCGACTACGAACGTGCGAGGACGTCGCGCCTTAGCAATCGCTAAACCAACTCCGAGAGGTTATTGACCACGCCGGAGCACGATCAACCTGACCACGAGGGTCTGTTTCCTGCGAGCAAACGAAGAACAAGCAAGAAACTAAGATTGCAATCTGGATATTGCGAATATAAGATGAAAGCTTTATTGATCAAGGTGGGGTTCTGTGACGCCTTTGTCTGGTCGTTGAACACAAACGAAGTACGCGAAGTTGCAGCTATGGCGAACTTTTAATCTAAACAAAACCCAAAGTCTAAACGATGCCCTAAGGGCTGTATATATGGAGGAAGAGGGGGGAATTTCGTGGCCCTTGGTGGAGGAGTCCGAAATCAACCCTATCTCTTGTTTTCCCACACATACGGACTCTAAAAATAGCCTATACTTATGTATTTCGAAATTACATGGGCCTGACCCAATAATAAGGTGACGCAGCACCTAAAATAGCCTCGGGACGAAATTTATGAAGTGGCATCTTGTATATTTCATCCAAGGCTTCATGCACCCATTATGGTGGCTTCAAAGTCCTGAAATCATCACTTGTAACTCCGTTCTTGTTCCCCTTGCGCATGCCATCATCTCCATGCTTGTTCTTGCTCCAATGTTCATCCTTCTCCAAGCTAGGCCCTTCATTTGTAAGCAAAACAAATGTATCCAATTTAGGCAGCATCATATTCTCATGAACATTAGAATCATTACCAAGAAACGAAAGTACCTGGTAATTTAGTTGGCGTGCACGAGCTCTAGTAATTGGTCCAGTATGTATAGCAGCAGGGGCTGTGGGTGTAACAATTGTATTGATGTCCTCATCAGATAGCATATTTGTTGTCGTGGATAGATTCTCGAAAATGGCACACTTTATACCATGTCATAAAAGCGATGATGCTGTTAATGTTGCTGATTTGTTCTTTCGTGAAATTATTCGCTTGCATGGTGTGCCAAATACTATTGTTTCAGATCGTGATACTAAATTTCTTAGCCACTTTTGGAGATGTTTATGGGCTAAGTTGGGGACTAAACTGCTTTTTAGTACTACTTGTCACCCCCAAACTGATGGACAAACTGAAGTAGTCAATAGAACGTTGTCTACTATGCTTAGGGCTGTTTTGAAGAATAATAAGAAAATGTGGGAGGAATGCTTGCCTCATATTGAATTTGCTTATAATCGTTCATTGCATTCTACTACTAAGATGTGCCCTTTTGAAGTTGTGTATGGTTTCCTACCTCATGCACCTATTGATTTGTTGCCTCTTCCATCTTCAGAGAAGGTTAATTTTGATGCTAAACAACGTGCTGAATTGATTTTAAAAATGCATGAGTTAACTAAGGAAAACATTGAGCGCATGAATGCTAAATATAAACTTGCTGGAGATAAGGGTAGAAAACATGTTGTGTTTGCATCTGGAGATCTTGTTTGGTTACATTTGCGTAAGGATAGATTTTCTGATTTGCGCAAATCAAAGTTAATGCCACGTGCTGATGGTCCCTTTAAGGTGTTAGAGAAAATAAATGATAATGCATATAAACTTGAGCTGCCTGCAGATTTTGGGGTTAGTCCCACTTTTAACATTGCAGATTTGAAGCCTTATTTGGGTGAG
Organism: Triticum dicoccoides; assembly: GCF_002162155.2. Classification (NCBI taxonomy): domain Eukaryota; kingdom Viridiplantae; phylum Streptophyta; class Magnoliopsida; order Poales; family Poaceae; genus Triticum; species Triticum dicoccoides. Next base: position 291,423,445 of record NC_041387.1, on the reverse strand, counting down.
GAAGATGAACTTCCGTCGAGGACGACTTCATTTCAAGAAGGGGAGGATGATGAGGACATCAATACAATTGTTACACCCACAGCCCCTGCTGCTATACATACTGGTCCAATTACTAGAGCTCGTGCACGCCAACTAAATTACCAGGTACTTTCGTTTCTTGGTAATGATTCTAATGTTCATGAGAATATGATGCTGCCTAAATTGGATACATTTGTTTTGCTTACAAATGAAGGGCCTAGCTTGGAGAAGGATGAACATTGGAGCAAGAACAAGCATGGAGATGATGGCATGCGCAAGGGGAACAAGAACGGAGTTACAAGTGATGATTTCAGGACTTTGAAGCCACCATAATGGGTGCATGAAGCCTTGGACGAAATATACAAGATGCCACTTCATAAATTTCGTCCCGAGGCTATTTTAGGTGCTGCGTCACCTTATTATTGGGCCAGGCCCATGTAATTTCGAAATACATAAGTATAGGCTATTTTTAGAGTCCGTATGTGTGGGAAAACAAGAGATAGGGTTGATTTCGGACTCCTCCACCAAGGGCCACGAAATTTCCCCCCTCTTCCTCCATATATACAGCCCTTAGGGCATCGTTTAGACTTTGGGTTTTGTTTAGATTAAAAGTTCGCCATAGCTGCAACTTCGCGTACTTCGTTTGTGTTCAACGACCAGACAAAGGCGTCACAGAACCCCACCTTGATCAATAAAGCTTTCATCTTATATTCGCAATATCCAGATTGCAATCTTAGTTTCTTGCTTGTTCTTCGTTTGCTCGCAGGAAACAGACCCTCGTGGTCAGGTTGATCGTGCTCCGGCGTGGTCAATAACCTCTCGGAGTTGGTTTAGCGATTGCTAAGGCGCGACGTCCTCGCACGTTCGTAGTCGGATCGTCAAAGTCGACTTCCACCAAAGCGAAATCCACCATCTCATCGAAAGACGGGACACCTTTCCCTCTATCACACCGGGAATTAAGTCAATCTGATGCTCAATCCCTCGAATAGGCGGTAATCCCGGTGGCACGTCTTGTGGAAAAACGTCAGCGAACTCCTGCAAAATGTTAGTGACAGCAGGAGGCAAAGAGGAAGGCACGTCCTCGAATGAAAATAATGCCTCTTTGCACACAAAAGCATAGCAAACAGATTTGCTGAAATCTAGCTCATCAATATCAGATTTGGTGGCAAATAAACATGCACTTTTCAATTTAATTTCAGAAGCAACACTAGATGGTTTATTATTAGGCTTCATTTGTTGCTCAAATTCTTTTGCCACAATCTGATTTTCACTCTTATTCTTCTCCTGTTGTGCTTTATTAGCTCTATTAATATCATCTTTCAAAATGGAATCAGGAGTCATAGGAAGCAAAGTAATATTTTTATCCTTATGAACAAGAGTGTAGTGATTGTTTCTACCATGGTGTACAGAATTTTTATCAAATTGCCATGGTCTACCAAGTAATAAGGAACATGCTTGCATAGGTACCACATCACAATCAACATAATTAGCATATGTAGAGATACTAAAATGCACACGAACAGTACGTGTTACCTTAACCTTGCCGCTGTTGTTGAACCATTGGATGTAGTAAGGATGTGGATGTGGTCTTGTGGTGAGAGAAAGCTTCTCCACCATCTCCATGCTAGCCAAGTTGTTGCAGCTCCCTCCGTCTATTATGACGCGCACAGAACGTTCCTTCACAACTCCCTTGGTATGGAACAAATTGTGCCTCTGATTTTGCTCAGCTTGTGTGACCTGCACACTCAAAACACGTTGAGCAACTAAACATTCATACCTGTCAGCGTCTTCAGGAGCCATGTATTGCGTCTCATGATCAGAATCATCTCCACCATGTTCTTCACGTGTAATAAGAGCCAATGTCTCCTCATCATAGTCACTACCGGACTCATATCCACCATCCGCGGTAGCAATCATCACACGCGGAGATTTGCATTCCCTCGCATAATGACCTCCTCCCTTACAACGACGACAAATAATATCACTTGTGTGCCCTGTTGATGCCATGGAAGAAGAAGAACGTTGTGCAGGCCCCGCAGGTGCGCTCTTGGCAGATAATGGTGGTTGTGCCTGTTTTCTTGTATCACGGCTGGAGGTGGCACCGGATGGAGGTGCTGGTGCAGTTGAAGTAGAAGATGCGCGTGGTGTCCATGATGAAGGTCGGCCTGCAGAAAAGTTAGTTCGCCCCAATGCTTGTCGATCCTGCACTTCACGTTCAGCTTTACAAGCAAGATGGAATAAACGAGTGATATTAGTATACTCCTTATAGTCTAGAATGGTTTGAATCTCTCTATTTAATCCACCTAGAAAACATGCAAGCATAGCTTCATTCTCCTCAACAATACCACATCTAATCATGCCAGTTTGTAATTCCTGATAATATTCTTCTACAGAATTTTTCCCTTGTCTTAAACGCTGCAATTTTTGAAGCAATTCACGTTGATAATATGGTGGAACCCAACGCGTACGCATAGCAGTTTTCAAAGCAGCCCAAGTAGTTGGAATAGGATATAATCTACAATGTTCAGACCACCATACACATGCAAAACTAGTGAAAGCACAAACAGCAGCAGCAACTCGTCTCTCCTCAGGATATTGTAAACATGTAAATCGTTGTTCAGTTTCTAACTCCCAAGTAAGATATATATCAGGAACATATCTACCCTCAAATGGTGGAATATTCAATTTTAGTTTAGGAATATGGACATCATCTCGTACCTGAGGTGGTGGTGCAGGCCTACCATTACGAATATATACCTGAGGTCGACCTGCTGGTGGTGGTACAGGTGGCTGCACGTAGTGTTGATTTTGATCAACCTCATCCTCATAATCTCCCTCATAATCATCCTCCTCCACATCAGCAGCAGGAGCCACAGAAGTATCAACAGCAGCACCAACAGTTTGGCCAAACGCAAGAGGAACACGGCTTGCTCGGCGGAGGTCTGCTTCGCGACGTGGAGGTAGTCGTTGTTGTTGTTGTTGGAGAGGTGCGTTTGGTGCAGCGGGTGGTGGTGGTGGAAGACGCGCGAGCAATTCATTAAACTTGTTATCGAGCTTTGTTTCGAACGTCTTCTCAAGGCCAGTGATCTTCTCCATGGCCTCTTCAAAATTGTTCAGCACATCTTGCACCTGTTCAGTCATCATTTGCTGAAACTTATCATGAAGCTCCTTGTTCGATAAATTCTCCCAGTCAATCTCGTCGGCTTGTGATCCTGGCATGGTTAGCAGCAATAGAAACACACAAGAATATGATCCTACAGACTACGAACAAGTGGTGGTGGTGGGTGTCACAAATCCGTCAAGCAAATCTCAAATTCTTACCAGTTCTTACCCAGCAGCAGGCGGTGATCGGCAACCGTTGTAGTCAAAAACTCTCAAAGCTTGGATAGAGCGATTACCAGGGAGAGTCAAACGCACGACGTAGATGAATGTGGAGCTGGGAAGGCTTATAATATGGTAGCAAAAAGGGTCAGCAATAATCAATTCAGAGATGCAAAGTTGAATAAACGCTCAACGACGGTACTGTGCTGGTCCTAGGCTAGACTGTGCTAGAGACGCGAGCCTAGAACACTAACAAAATCACGGCGCGGCACGTAAACAAGGGAAAAGCACACTCTGAAATTTTTATTTTCGCTCTTTTTTTTTGGCGCTCTTTTTCTTTTTTTGCGCTGCCTTTTTTTTTTGCGAAAAATCACTATAATGGCGAGTGTCTCAAAACTCTTCCTAGCTCAAACTGACAGGATAGGCACGAAATTTTTTCGACCAATTTTTTTTTTCGACTGCCCGGACCCAAAAACTGGAAACGGGTCAAAAAAAACTTCCTATAATGGCACCTGTCTCAAAACACTCAGAAACACCTAAAAATAGGATAGCCAGAAATTTTTTCGAAAAATGCGTTTTCGAAAAATTTTGGGCCTAAACGGAGCGTGGCTACCCGACTCTTTTTTTTTCCGAAACCTACTCCGGCAAGGAAACACGAATCGAAATCGAGATGGATCCCGAAAACAAACCTAATAAGCAAAGAACTCGGATTGGTGGTGGATATATGGTGGTGGTATATGGCAGCGGTGGTGGTAGCGGTGGTAGTATATGGATATGGATCGGTGGTGGTATATGGACACGAATTGGTGGTGGTATATGGATACGGATTCGGTGCGGTGGTGGTAGATGGCAGGGGCGATGATGATGGTGCGGCGGCGGCGTGACAACTTATGACCAGAACTCGAAACTCTAAATGACTAGACTCTAAGACCAGCAACTAGACACGACGATGCAACCGCAAATTCAACAAAGCAAAACCCTAAAAAGATTATGCAAGGCTCAGATTGGTTCGGATATGATGAACTAACCCTAATTTTTTTTTGTGGCTTTTTCGTGGACTATAGGTATGAAGAACAGACTCGATCTAAACTACGAAAAAACTGTAAAATCTCACCGAGCAACCTGGAAATCTGATACCACTTGATAGAGGCAAAGGTGTCCCGTCTTTCGATGAGATGGTGGATTTCGCTTTGGTGGAAGTCGACTTTGACGATCCGACTACGAACGTGCGAGGACGTCGCGCCTTAGCAATCGCTAAACCAACTCCGAGAGGTTATTGACCACGCCGAAGCACGATCAACCTGACCACGAGGGTCTGTTTCCTGCGAGCAAACGAAGAACAAGCAAGAAACTAAGATTGCAATCTGGATATTGCGAATATAAGATGAAAGCTTTATTGATCAAGGTGGGGTTCTGTGACGCCTTTGTCTGGTCGTTGAACACAAACGAAGTACGCGAAGTTGCAGCTATGGCGAACTTTTAATCTAAACAAAACCCAAAGTCTAAACGATGCCCTAAGGGCTGTATATATGGAGGAAGAGGGGGGAATTTCGTGGCCCTTGGTGGAGGGGTCCGAAATCAACCCTATCTCTTGTTTCCCCACACATACGGACTCTAAAAATAGCCTATACTTATGTATTTCGAAATTACATGGGCCTGGCCCAATAATAAGGTGACGCAGCACCTAAAATAGCCTCGGGACGAAATTTATGAAGTGGCATATTGTATATTTCGTCCAAGGCTTCATGCACCCATTATGGTGGCTTCAAAGTCCTGAAATTAGACTTGGGCTCTATCTTCTCTTGGGCCAAAAGTGACGTGAGAGAACTTTTTGGACAGCAAATAAACATCTCTTTCTTCCTTATCTTCATATGTGGATTGTACAAATGTCTCATACACCTGCAATTAGACAAAACACAAAAGTGTGTGAAGTATTTTTGTTCTGGATAACATAATAGATTATTGAATAGTTTGCACTAGAAATCACCTGACAAATATGCATATATGCAATATTTTTGGTCATATCCAAGGTAGTCATGTCCTCATCACTATCTCTTGTTTCCCCACACATACGTACTCTAAAAATAGCCTATACTTATGTATTTCGAAATTACATGGGCCTGGCCCAATAATAAGGTGACGCAGCACCTAAAATAGCCTCGGGACGAAATTTATGAAGTGGCATCTTGTATATTTCGTCCAAGGCTTCATGCACCCATTATGGTGGCTTCAAAGTCCTGAAATCATCACTTGTAACTCCGTTCTTGTTCCCCTTGCGCATGCCATCATCTCCATGCTTGTTCTTGCTCCAATGTTCATCCTTCTCCAAGCTAGGCCCTTCATTTGTAAGCAAAACAAATGTATCCAATTTAGGCAGCATCATATTCTCATGAACATTAGAATCATTACCAAGAAACGAAAGTACCTGGTAATTTAGTTGGTGTGCACGAGCTCTAGTAATTGGTCCAGTATGTATAGCAGCAGGGGCTGTGGGTGTAACAATTGTATTGATGTCCTCATCACTCCTTTGTCGCCCAAAGCTTGGCAGGGGAGAGCTCTTCAGCAGGTACGTCACACGTGTCATGCCGATTGCCTGTAGCATCGGGATGCGCATCGGGGGTAGAACCACATCCAGAGCAGTCGAGGTGGTGTTGATCTGTGTTGGAGCTGTGGGGACTTGGCAAGGCTTGACCTTGCTCTTGTACTGATGCCCTTCCGCCATTGATGGGGCCTTAAACCCATCATAACGGTTAGCTCTGGTGCTGCGGCAAAGGGTGCTGGGGACAACCTCTGTCGTCCTCCGCTTCTTCTTCTCTTTGTGGGTCATAGTCAGGGGAGCAGGCATGCCCTCAACTCGCTCTTTAGTAGGGAACTAGGGATAGTAGGTGATGTAGGGTAGAACCCTAAGAGGGATCTTTTCATACATGGAGGGGGAAAAGGAGAGAAACAACAAGAACACAAAGATGAACACTAAGATGCAATCACTCCAACAATTCCCGATTACACATCCACTAGGGTAACAACACAAGATCCACAAGTCACAAACACAATCAAAGGAAAGATACAATGGCAAAGTTCATCCCAAATCCAAAGGAGATGGGGTCTTGAAGGTAGTCTTCTCCTTGTGGAGGTCTTGAAATCCACAAGGATTCTTCCCTAGGGGGTCTTGATCCTCCAAGAGGGAAGGTGAAGGAGCAAAGCTCACAAATATCTCATCTAATACTTTGCTAACCCTAAACATGGTCCTTGGTACGGAATATATAGCCTTGGGGTCAAAGGAGATGAAGAGGAGCCGAAGGTGCAATCTCAGCCGGCCATCATGGCAGGCCCGTGCGCACGGGGTAAGTTGAGCCCGTGCGCACGGGGGTCCCCTGGCCACGGTACAGACCCGTCCGCACGGGGTGCTCCAGCGTCAACTTCCTGGGAGGCCCGTGGGCACGGGGTCTCGGGGGCCGTGCGCACGGGGTCGCCTGGAGCTTCCTGTGGTGCTGCTGTTGTCCTTCTTCTTGGTTCGCACGCCCTTGGGGTGGTCCTCCTTCTCCTTGGTGATGCTCCTGAGCTTCTTGGTGATGTCCCTCTTCATTCCTAAGGAGGCATAGCATATTTTGGTGAGGTAGTAAACATGTTCCATTTGTGTCCATATGCAAGTCTAGTAGGAAGGAGTTCACCTCGGTTTCCAAAGCACGTGCTCTAGCTCTTGTCATGGGTCCTCGTGGGGTTGGATGTGTCAGTCTAGAGTCCATGGGGATGATGGAAGGATGCTCCGCATCATCTCCCCTCCCTTGGGAAAGATCCGACCTCGGATCAAAATCTTCATCACCATGGAAAGGCGAGGTCTTTGACGTTGAAGATATCGCTCACGTTGTACTTGTATCGTGGGAGTTCAATCTTGTAGGCGTTATCGTTGTAGCGTGCTAGCACCTTGAAGGGTCCATCGGCTCAAGGGAGAAGTTTGGGCTTGCGTTCGTTGGGGAAGCGGTCCTTGCGAAGGTGTAGCCACACGAGATCACCAATGTTGAAGATCATGGGTTGCTTGTTGACGTTGAGCTTGGTCTCTAGTCGTTGTACTTGGCGCTCGATAGTGTTCCTTGTATCTTCATGCATCTTCTTGATGTAGCTTGCTCGTGCACTCGCATCCATGTTGGTGCGCTCTTGTAGAGGAAGAGGTAGAATGTCCAATGGCGACAACGGGTTGAAGACGTAGACGACCTTGAAGGGGGACTTGCCGGTAGTCGAATATCTTGCACGGTTGTAGGCGTACTCGGCGATGGGTAGACACGCCTCCCACTCCTTGATGTTCTTCTCGATCAACACACAAAGTAGAGTGGATAGTGTCCTGTTCGTCACCTTCGTTTGGCCGTCGGTTTGAGGATGCTATGCGGATGCTAACAAGAGCTTGATTCCGAGCTTGGCGCATAGCATCTTCCAAAAGTAACTCAAGAACTTGACGTCGCGGTCAGAGACGATTGTCGTTGGTACTCCATGGAGGCGTAAGATTTCCCTACAAAAGAGATTTGCAATGTGTGAAGCATCATCTATCTTGTTGCAAGGAATGAAATGTGCCATCTTAGAAAATCGGTGTACAACAACAAACACGAAATCCTTTCCATTTTGAGTTCTAGGCAAACCAAGTACAAAATCCATGCTAATGTCTTCCCAAGGTTGATAAGGAATAGGAAGAGGCACGTAAAGACCATGAGATTGATCTTTAGACTTAGCTTTGCGACATGTTGAGCATCTTGTGGTGAAGCATGAGACGTCGCGGATCATCTTGGGCCAAAAGTAGTTCTTGGAGAGCGTGGCGAATGTCTTGTCGCGTCCGAAGTGTCCCATGAGTCCGCCACCATGAGCCTCTTGCAAAAGGAGCAAATGAAGAGAAGACTCGGGAATGCATAGTTTGTTAGGTCTCATAAGATAACTATCCTTGATGTAATATTGTTCCCAAGATGTATGCGTCAAACATTTAGCATAAGGAATAGCAAAAGATGGATCATTAGCATACAAGTCTTTTACTTGCTCAAAGCCAATAACATTCAACTCAAGTTTAGTGACAAGCGTGCAGATGCGTGAAAGTGCATCCGCAACTACATTTTCTGATGCGGAGCATCCTTCGGTCATCCCCATGGACCTTCCATCGCCTCACCAAGCCCCAAGAGGACCCATGACTAGAGCACGTGCTAGAGCTCTCGAGACCGAGATGACTTCTCTCTTTAATGATATCTCATATGATCCTCTCGAGACATGGCTACTACCTCAATCCGGAATGTTGTGCATGATTAGGTACCAAGAGGACCCTCCCGAGGATGTCCGCTCAGAGGGGCCGGATGTCCACGGCTTCGGGAGGCGCCGGATGTCCGGGGCGAACGCCGGACGTCCGTGCTGTCGGGGCAAGCTTCTGTGCTCCCTGGACACCAGTGCCGGATGTCCGGGATTTAGGCCGGATTTCCGGTGGGGGCCGGATGTCTGGGCTGGACGCCAGATGTCCGGTCCCTGTAGCTTCTTCTGCAGATGCTTGGCCTTGTGGATCTCCAGGGGCCGAATGTCCGGGGTCCTGGCCGGATGTCCGGTGCCTCGAGGCTGTCCTTGCCTTATTCCATTGGTTCTCTTCTTCCACGGACTTGGGGTCTTGACCATCTCCACGTGCATCCTCGGGAGGGTCCTCTTGGTACCTAATCATGCACAACATTTCGGATTGAGGTAGTAGCCATGTCTCGAGAGGATCATATGAGATATCATTAAGGAGAGAAGTCACCTCGGTCTCGAGAGCTCTAGCACGTGCTCTAGTCATGGGTCCTCTTGGGGCTTGGTGAGGCGATGGAAGGTCCATGGGGATGACCAAAGGATGCTCCGCATCATTTCCCCTCCCTTGGGAAAGATCTAACCTCGGATCAAAATCCTCATCACCATGGTACGGGGAGAGATCGGAGACGTTGAAGATGTCGCTCACGTTGTACTTGTCGCGTGGGAGATCGATCTTGTAAGCGTTGTTGTTGTAGCGTGCTAGTACCTTGAAGGGTCCGTCGGCTTGAGGGAGAAGCTTGGACTTGCGATTGTTGGGGAAACGGTCCTTGCGAAGGTGTAGCCACACGAGGTCTCCAGTGTTGGATTTCATGGGATGCTTGTTGACGTTGAGCTTGGTCGCGAGTCGTTGTACTTGGCGCTCGATGGTGTGCCTTGTATCTTCATGCATCTTCTTAATGTAGCTTGCATGGGCACTTGCGTCGAGGTTGTTGCGCTCTTGTACAGGAAGAGGTAGAATGTCCAATGGGGACAACGGGTTGAAGCCGTAGACGACCTTGAAGGGGGACTTGCCGGCCGTCGAATGTCTTGCACGGTTGTAGGCGTACTCGGCGATGGGTAGACACTCCTCCCACTCCTTGATGTTCTTCTTGATCAACACGCAAAGTAGAGTGGATAGTGTAAGGTTCGTCACCTCCGTTTGGCCGTCGGTTTGAGGGTGGTATGCGGATGAGAACAAGAGCTTGATTCCGAGCTTGGCGCATAGGGTCTTCCAAAAGTAACTCAAGAACTTGACATGGCGGTCGGAGACGATTGTCTTTGGTACTCCATGGAGACGCAAGATTTCCCTATAAAAGAGATTCGCAACGTGTGAAGCACCGTCTATCTTGTTGCAAGGGATGAAATGTGCCATCTTAGAAAATCGGTCCACAACAACAAACACAGAGTCCTTGCCATTTTGAGTTCTAGGCAAACCAAGTACAAAATCCATGCTAATGTCTTCCCAAGGTTGATAAGGAATAGGAAGAGGCATGTAAAGACCATGGGATTGAGCTTTAGACTTAGCTTTGTGACATGTAGAGCATCGGGTGGTGAAGCGTGAGACGTCACGGAACATCTTGGGCCAAAAGTAGTTCTTGGAGAGCGTGGCGAATGTCTTGTCGCGTCCGAAATGTCCCATGAGTCCACCTCCATGAGCCTCTTGCAAAAGGAACAAACGAAGAGAAGACTCGGGAATGCAAAGTTGGTTAGCTCTCATAAGATAACCATCCCTGATGTAATATTGTTCCCAAGATGTATGGGTCAAACATTTAGCATAAGGAGTTCCAAAAGATGGATCATTAGCATACAAGTCTTTTATGTGCTCCGAGCCAATAACATTCAACTCAAGTTTAGTGACAAGCGTGCATATGCGTGAAAGTGCATCGGCAACTACATTTTCCTTACCCTTAATGTACTTGATCACATAGGGAAAAGATTCAATAAATTCACTCCATTTGGCATGACGCTTGTTCAACTTAGTTTGACCTTTTAAGTACTTAAGCGTTTCATGATCGGTATGGATGACAAACTGATGAGGTCTAAGATAATGTTCGCAAACATGTAGCACACGCACTAAGGCATACAATTCTTTGTCATAGATGGGATAGTTAAGTTGAGCACCAGAGAGTCTTTCACTAAAATATGCAATGGCTCGTTTTTCTTGCATCAAAACTCCGCCAATTCCGGTATCACTTGCATCACAAGTAACCTCAAAAGTTTTGTCAAAATTAGGCAAAGCAAGAATCAGAGCATGAGTAAGCAAAGACTTGAGCTCATCAAAAGCGGTGGATTGCAAAGATCCCCAAACAAAAGGAGCATTCTTCATACTCAAGGCATGCAAAGGAGCTGCGATAGTGCTAAAATCTTTCACAAAGCAACGATAAAAACCTGCTAGACCAAGAAAACTACGCACTTGTTGCAAATTGGTGGGTTGGGGCCAAGTTTTAAGTGCTTCAATTTTAGATTCATCAACATGGACACACTTGGAAGATACAACAAAACCCAAGAAAACCACTTTGTCAACACCAAATGTGCACTTTTTCATGTTTGCATAAAGACTTTCCTTACGAAGGGTTTGTAAAACAGCCCTAACATGATTAAGATGCTCTTTCATGGTTTTGCTAAACACAAGAATGTCATCGAAATAAACCACAACAAAGACTCCAATATAAGGGCAAAGCACATAATGCATGAGGCGCACGAAAGTACCAGGAGCCTCCGATAAACCCATAGGCATAACTAACCACTCATATATGCCAAATTTGGTTTTGAAAGCGGTTTTCCATTCATCACCCTCTTGAATGTGTATTTGGTAATAGCCACTTTTAAGATCAATTTTTGAGAAAAATTTGGCTCCACTAAGTTCATCAAGCATATCATCTAAGCGAGGAATGGGATGCCTATAGCTTACGGTAATAGCATTTATAGGTCTACAATCGGAACACAAGCGGAAACTTCCATCAGGCTTAGGCACAAGTATAACGGGAACGACACAAGGGCTTAAGCTTTCACGTAAAAGACCGTTGTCGATTAGTTGTTGTACTTGCCATTGAATCTCCTTGGTTTCTTTGGGATTGACATGGTATGGAGCTTTGCTTGGAAGTGGCGCTCCGGGGACGAGGTCGATTCGATGCTCAATGTCTCGTAGAGGAGGTAGACCCGGAGGTAGCTCATCGGGGAAAACATCTTGGAATTCCTGCAAAAGAGATTGAAACACTAAAGGTAGCTCGTGAGAGGTGTTAGTTTTTGGTTCTCCATCCTTGCACACAAGGACAAAGTGCATCACACTCGATGGGTTCACACACTTCCCTCATCTCACTCTTTGTTGCAAATAGTTTCAGGTTTTTCTCTCTAGGCGAAGAGGGGCTCAAGTTTGGCTTGTGGCTCTCACTCACTTTTTGGTGGATCACTTTCTCACTCTTCTCTCCATGATGGGTGGCTTCCTTGTCGGCTATCACTTGACTAGGAGACATAGGTCATAGCACATATTCCTTCCCTTTGATCTTTAAGCTATAGTGATTGGTACGCCCGTTGTGGATGACACCACGGTCGAATTGCCATGGCCTACCAAGAAGGAGGTGGCAAACGAGCATGGGGACCACATCACACTCCAAAGTGTCTTCATATGCACCAATTTTGAAGGAGACTTAGACCGTATGCTCAACTCGGATAGTGCCGGAGTCACTTAGCCATTGAACCTTGTAGTGGTGCGGGTGCTTCCTCTTGACCAATTGGAGCTTGGAGCATAGTTCTTCACTTGCCAAGTTGTGGCAACTACCTCCATCGATGATGACCTTGACGGACCTTCCATTAATGCCGGCCTTGGTGTGGAAGATATGGCATCTTTGGTCTTCTTCTTGTTGATGTTGAAGAGTCAAGACCTTGGAGACAACAAGAGCGGGGCTCGTATCTTCATCACAAAAGACTTGATCATCTTCATCCTCGTTCACGCGCCGGTGCATGGCCACTTGCTCAAAAGCTTCCATTTCATCTTCACTCATTGAGTTGTAGGTGCCATCGTCGTTGAGGATCATGGTGCACTTGTTTGTGCATTCATAGGACTTGTGGCCTCGGCCGCCGCAGGTGAAACACTTGAAGGAGCTTGTCTTGACGGTCTTATCGGTCAGAGTAGAAGACGAAGCACGCGTCTTGAAGTTGCTTGTAGTAGGACGAAGACGACTTGAACTTGCCGAAGTTTTCTTGTAACTTGACTTGTCGTCGTTGCTTGGAGAAGGCTTGGTTGATGTCGAAGTTGGAATAGTTGTTGAAGCTTGGTTATTGGAGAAGCCATAGGTCTTGGATGAGTACTTGGCGTACTTGAAGTCATCTTCCACTTGACGTTCCGCCTTTGTAGCTTGATGCACGAGCTCAATGAGGTTGGACTAGGGTTGGAAGTCGGCGATCTTCTTGATGGGATGATTGAGTCCATTCAAGAATCGTGCCATTGTTTGCTCATCATCCTTAGTGACATTGGCTCGAATCATGGCAATCTCCATTTCCTTGTAGTATTCTTCAACACTCTTTGTTTCTTGTTTGAGGAGTTGTAGCTTCTTGAAGAGATCGCGGTTGTAGTATGTGGGCACAAAACGTGCTCGCATGACATCCTTCATTTGAGCCCAAGTGGTGATTGGAGGTTCACCTCTTGCTTATCGGCACTCAAGGACTTGTTCCCACCATATGAGCACATAGTCCTAGAACTCAAGAGATGACATAGCGATCTTCTTCTCTTCCTCATAGTTGTGCAAACGAATGATTTTGTCGACCTTCAATGCCCATGAGAGGTATTCTTCGGGGTCATTGCTTCCATTGAACTTAGGCATTGTGAATTTGAGCTTGCCATAGCGTTGCTCTTCATTGTGTTGTTGGCGATGGTGATGATGACGCCCTTGACGTGGAGGGTACTCATCCTCTTGTTGCCCTTGGCGTGGAGGAAGTCCATGATCAACTTGCTCTTGTTGAACTTGAGGTTGAGGTAGAGCTTGACGAGCTTGTGGAGGAGCTTGTGGGGCTTGACATTGCACATGCGGTTGGTAGTTCTTCTCTTGGATTTCTTCTCGAAGGGCTTCCTCTTGATTACGCCGTTCGCGATTGCGGTTGGCGATAGCTCGACTTGATTCTTGAAGGGCACATTGTGCCTCAAGAGCTTGCGCTTCACGTAGTTGTTGTTGAAGATATTGAGCCTCGGCGTCTTGTTGCTCTTGGTGTAGATGCGCTCGTTCTTCCTGTTGGCGCCGTAGTCGTTGTTGTTCTTGAGCTTGAGCAAAAGCGACTTGGTTTGATTGAGGACGAGGGATTTTGATGTTGGGTGGAACCCTATGTGGACGATCTTTCATGTTTGGAGTGGATCCTACGGGGAATCACGAAGAACACGCGGAAGAACTAGATGGAAAACACGGGGAGAACAAGAGAAAACACTAAACCGACATAAAATCAATCACACGAGTGCTAGATCACCGACAACATAGAGTAACATATGATCCACAATCAACAAAGGTAAGGATACAAAGGAACCGTTCTTCTCTGTGCGGAGGTCTTGATAGTCTTCCCTAGAAAGGGGTCTTGAATCCGCTTGGGGGATCTTCTCCGAAGAGGTCGTGAGCTCCGAGGATAAGTAACCAAGTGGATGAGCAAGGCTCTCACACAAAATATGAGCTAAACTAATGCTAACCCTAGCTAGGAGGTGGGAGAGGCCTATTTATAGTCTTAGTGCAAAAGGGGCAAAGTGGAGGGGTACATGCGCTTCGGCCCAAAACTGTGCGCAGACAGGTACCGGACGTCCGCTGGGGACCGGTCGTCCGGTGGCTCACGGGGGTCCGGACGTCCGGTGTCGTCGGACATCCGCTAGGTGCGTTCTGTGAAGGAGGCGTCGGTCGTCCGGTATCTTCATACTTCCATTAATATCCATTCTGTTGGAGGGGGGCCGGACGTCCGGTGACTTCGGTCGTCCGCTCGTTGGAGAGTGTCCCGGTCGTCCAGTGCGGGCCGGACGTCCGCTCGCTGGGGCCTGTGTTGGCTGGGACTTGGCAGTTGGGGCTTCAGGCGCCGGTCGACCGATCCTGACCGGTCGTCCGGTGGCTGGAGTTTTCTCCGGTAGATCTTCTTCTTGACCTTCGCGGTTGGTAGCCTTGCCGTCTTGTCCGATGGATGTAGATGTACCATGGCTCGTCTCTAAGTACCTGATTACACATAGAGTTTCCGAATGAGGTAGTAGCCATGTCTCATGATTAGGAGGGAGTTCGGAGAGGAGCGAGTTCACCTTATCTTCAATAGCCTTAGCTCGAGCTCGTGTCATGGGCCCTCTTGGTGCTTGGTGAGGCGACGGAAGGTCCATGGGGATGACTGAAGGATGCTCCGCGTCATCTCCCCCCCTTGTGAAAGATCCGACCTCAGATCGAAATCCTCATCACCATGGTACGGGGAGAGATCGGAGACGTTGAAGATGTTGCTCACGTTGTACTTGTCGCGTGGGAGATCGATCTTGTAAGCGTTGTTGTTGTAGCGTGCTAGCACCTTGAAAGGTCCGCCGGCTCGAGGGAGAAGCTTGGACTTGCGTTCGTTGGGGCAGTGGTCCTTGCGAAGGTGTAGCCACACTAGGTCTCCAATGTTGAATATCATGGGGTGCTTGTTGACGTTGAGCTTGGCCGCGAGGTGTTGTACTTGGCGCTCGATGGTGTGCCTTGTATCTTCATGCATCTTCTTGATGTAGCTTGCACGGGCACTTGCGTCGAGGTTGGTGCGCTCTTGTAGAGGAAGATGTAGAATGTCCAATGGGGACAACGGGTTGAAGCCGTAGACGACCTCAAAGGGGGACTTGCCGGTCGTCAAATGTCTTGCATGGTTGTAGGCGTACTCGGCGATGGGTAGACATTCCTCCCACTCCTTGATGTCCTTCTTGATCAACACGCGAAGTAGAGTGGAGAGTGTGTGGTTCGTCACCTCCATTTGGCCGTCGGTTTGAGGGTGGTATGCCAAAGAGAACAATAGTTTGATTCCGAGCTTGGCGCATAGGGTCTTCCAAAAGTAACTCAAGAACTTGACGTCGCGGTCGGAGACGATTGTCTTTGGGAATCCATGGAGACGCAAGATTTCCCTACAAAAGAGATTTGCAACATGTGAAGCATCGTCTATCTTGTTGCAAGGAATGAAATGTGCCATCTTAGAAAATCGGTCCACAACAACAAACACAGAATCCTTTCCATTTTGAGTTCTAGGCAAACCAAGTATAAAATCCATGCTAATGTCTTCCCAAGGTTCATAAGGAATAGGAAGTGGCATGTAAAGACCATGGGATTGAGCTTTAGACTTAGCTTTGCAACATGTAGAGCACCGGTTGGTGAAGCGTGAGACGTCACGGAACATGTTGGGCCAAAAGTAGTTCTTGGAGAGCGTGGCGAATGTCTTGTCGCGTCCAAAGTGTCCCATGAGTCCGCCTCCATGAGCCTCTTGCAAAAGGAGTAAACGAAGAGAAGACTCGGGAATGCAAAGTTTGTTAGCTCTCATAAGATAATCATCCTTTATGTAGTATCGTTCCCAAGACGTGTGCGTCAAACACTTAGCATAAGGAGTAGCAAAAGAAGGATCATGCTCATACAAGTCTTTTATATGGTCAAAACCGATGACATTCAACTCAAGTTTAGTGACAAGCATGCATATGCGTGAAAGTGCATCCGCAACAACATTTTCTTTACCCTTAATGTACTTGTTCACATATGGGAAAGATACAATAAATTCACTCCATTTGGCATGACGCTTGTTCAACTTAGTTTGGCCTTTTAAGTACTTAAGCGTTTCATGATCGGTATGGATGACAAATTCATGAGGTCTAAGGTAATGTTCCCAAACATGTAGCACACGCACTAAAGCATACAATTCTTTGTCATAGATGGGATAGTTAAGTTGAGCACCAGAGAGTTTTTCACTAAAATAAGCAATGGCTCGTTTTTCTTGCATCAAAACTCCGCCAATTCCGGTACCACTTGCATCACAATGAACCTCAAAAGTTTTCTCAAAGTTGGGCAAAGCAAGAATCGGAGCATGAGTAAGCAAAGACTTAAGCTCATCAAAAGCGGTGGACTGCAAAGATCCCCAAACAAAAGGTGCATTCTTCTTACTCAAGGCATGCAAAGGAGCGGCAATTGTGCTAAAGTTTTTCAGAAAGCGGCGATAAAATCCTGCAAGACCAAGAAAACTACGCACTTGTTGCAAATTGGTGGGTTGGGGCCAAGTTTTAATTGCCTTAATCTTAGTTTCATCAACATGGACACCCTTGGAAGAGACAACAAAACCCAAGAAAACCACTTGCTCAACGCCAAAAGTGCATTTTTTCAAATTCGCATAAAGGCTTTCCTTGCGGAGGGTTTGCAACACAGATTTAACATGATTAATGTGCTCTTTCATGGTTTTGCTAAACACAAGGATATCATCAAAGTAAACCACAACGAAGACTCCAATGTAAGGTCAAAGCACATGATGCATAAGACGCACGAAAGTTCCGGGTGCTTCCGAAAAACCCATAGGCATCACTAACCACTCATATAAGCCAAATTTGGTTTTGAAAGCGGTTTTCCATTCATCACCTTCTTGAATGAGGATTTGATAATAGCCACTTTTAAGATCAATTTTGGAGAAAAAGTTGGCTCCACTAAGTTCATCAAGCATATCATCTAAGCGAGGAATGGGATGCCTATATCGAACGGTAATGGCATTTATGGGTCTACAATCGGAACACAAGCGGAAACTTCCATCGGGCTTAGGCACAAGTATAATGGGAACGGCACAAGGGCTTAAGCTTTCACGTACATGACCGTTGTCGATTAGTTGTTGTACTTACCGTTGAATCTCCTTGGTTTCTTCGGGATTGACACGGTATGGAGCTTTGTTTGGAAGTGGCGCTCCGGGGATGAGGCCGATTCGATGCTCAATGCCTCGTAGTGGAGGTAGACCCAGAGGTAGCTCATCGGGGAAAACATCTTTGAATTCCTGCAAAAGAGATTGAAACACTAAAGGTATCTTGTGAGAGGTGTTAGTTGTTGGCTCTCCATCTTTGCACACAAGGGCGAAGTGCATCACACTCGATGGGTTCTCACATACTTCTCTTATCTCACTTTTGGTGGCAAATAGGATGAGGTTTTTCTCTCTAGGCGAAGAGGCGCTCAAATTTGGCTTGTGGCTCTCACTCACTTTTGGGCGTGTCACTTTTTCACTCTTCTCTCCATGATTGGTGGCTTGCTTGTCGGCTATCACTTGACTAGGAGACATAGGTCATAGCACATATTCCTTTCCTTTCATTTTGAAGCTATAGGGATTGGTGCGCCCATTGTGGATGACACCATGGTCGAATTGCCATGGTCGACCAAGAAGGAGGTGGCAAACGGTCATTGGGACCACATCACACTCCAAAGTCTCCTCGTATGCACCAATTTTGAAGGATACTTGGACCGTATGCTCAACTCAAATAGTGCCGGAGTCACTTAGACATTGAACCTTGTAGGGGTGCTGGTGCTTCCTCTTGACCAATTGAAGCTTTGAACATAGTTCTTCTCTTGCCAAGTTGTGGCAACTACCTCCATCGATGATGACCTTGACGTACCTTCCATTGATGCCGGCCTTAGTGTGGAAGATGTGGCATCGTTGGTCTTCTTCTTGTTGATGTTGAAGTGTCAAGACTTTGGAGACAACGAGAGCGGGGCTCGAATCCTCATCACAAAAGACTTGATCATCTTCATCCTCGTTCACGCACCGGTGCATGGCCACTTGCTCAAGGGCTTCCATCTCCTCTTCACTCATGGAGTCATATGTACCATCGTCGTTGAGGATCATCATGCGCTTGTTCGTACATTGGAAAGACTTGTGTCCTCGGCCGCCGCAAGTGAAACACTTGAAGGAGCTTGTTTTGACGGTCTCATCGGTTGGAGTAGATGATGAAGCACGCGGCTTGAAGTTGCTTGTAGTAGGAGGAAGACGACTTGAACTTGCCGAAGTTTTCTTGTAATTTGATTTGTCATTGTTGCTTGGAGAAGGCTTGGTTGATGTAGATGTTGAAGGAGTCGTTGAAGCTTGGATGTTGGAGAAGCCGTAGGTCTTGGATGAGTACTTGGCATACTTGAAGTCATCTTGCACTTGACGTTCCTCCTTCGTTGCTTGATGTACGATCTCAATGACGTTGGAGTAGGGTTGGAAGTCGGCAATCTTCTTGATGGGATGATTGAGTCCATTCAAGAAACGTGCCATTGTTTGTTCATCATCTTCCGTGACATTGGCTCGAATCATGGCTATCTCCATTTCCTTGTAGTATTCTTCAACACTCTTTGTTCCTTGCTTGAGGAGTTGTAGCTTCTTGAAGAGATCACGGTTGTAGTAGGTTGGTACAAAGCGTGCCGCATGACATCCTTCATTTGAGCCCAAGTGGTGATTGGTGGTTCACCTCTTGCTTGACGGCGTTCATGTACTTGTTCCCACCATATGAGCACATAATCTTGGAACTCAAGTGATGCCATAGCGATCTTCTTCTCTTCCTCATAGTTGTGCAAGCGGAAAATTTTGTTGACCTTCAATGCCCATGAGAGCTACTCTTCCGGATCATTGCTTCCATTGAACTTGGGCATTGTGAACTTGAGCTTGCCATAGCATTGCTCTTCATTGTGTTGTTGGCGATGGTGATGATGACGCCCTTGACGTTGAACTTGAGGAAGTCCAAGATCAACTTGCTCTTGTTGAACTTGAGGTTGAAGTGGATCTTGACGAGCTTGTGGAGGAGCTTGAGGAACTTGACGTTGCACTCGCGGTTGGTAGTTCCTCTCTTGGATTTCTTCTCGAAGGGCTTCCTCTTGATTGCGCCGCTCGCGATTGCGGTTGGCAATGGCTCGGCTCGAATCTCGAAGGGCACGTTGCGCCTCAAGAGCTTGCGCTTCACGTTGTTGTTGTTGAAGACGTTGAGCCTCGGCGTCTTGTTCCTCTTGGCGTAGACGTGCTCGTTCTTATTCTTGGCGCCATAGTCGTTGCCTTTCTTGACCTTGAGCAAAAGCGACTTGGTTTGATTGAGGACGAGGGATTTTCTCATCGACTTGCTCTTGTGAATGCTTGTCATGTAGCGGGTTCCGAGATGCTTGCCGGTCTTGACGCGCAGCTTGATGAAGAGTGTTCGATGACGGTGTACTTGAGTCGGAGAAGGTGTCGTCAGAGTGTCAACTTGAGCGGCTCCGTCTTGAGGATGAAGAAGTGGAAGAACGACGATTCCTCATGAAGGCGCGCTCATCCATTCTTGCATCATTCTCTTGCTTTTGAGCGTCGAATTTGTTGTCGAAGTAGTCCCTCATTGCTTTGTTGCTCTTGGTGCAATGCCTTTTGAGCTCCAAATAGGTGGTTCTTGGTGACGACTGATGACATGTCGTCGTCGTTCTCGATGAGAGGTGGAGTGGTAGAAGAACTTGGCCTATCCATCATTCCAAGCAAAATGTAAGTGGTAGAAGGAAAAGAACGTGTACCAAATGTACCTTGACCGAAGTTGAAGATGAATCAAGTTCACTCAAATGCGGACAATGAAATAGCACTGTTGGTACCAATTCTTGTCGGTTCTCACACCTACACACGTAAAAGCTTATGGTGGAGCTTGGTTAGGATGGTGGCACAAAATTTGATGCAATAGTAAGTGAGCTTCAATAATGTTGGAAAAGATTCACAAATTTGCAAATGCAACAAGTAGACCAAGCAAGTAAGGGTACACGGAAACACACACGCAAATAGATAAATGGGATTGTGCAATCGAAAAGTGAGCCAAAATGTGGAAACCACGAAAAATGCTCTTGTTGCACAATACTAGAGAGACGCTAGCACGATTGCACGATAGGCGGATACGCAAACTTGTGCACAACCTACTAGGAAAAAATGCAACGACCTCTATCCCAAGTAGACTATATGTATGATATTTCGGTGCTATGATCCAAGATAATCGGATATGACAATCTTAATGTTGTATGATGCTATGGTTCTTGCTTATAAGCTCTTTGCTTATCTTTCCTCTTTGCTTAAAAGCTTGGGTGGCTCTTTCACTTTTGAGCTCTTTTCTCATGCAAAGCTCACGAACCAAGGTAGCAATTGTGTATGCGATGACAGCCTTGTGACACACAAGCGGATCCCAAGATATGCACCACTATGGTATTATATGTATGCTATGTTCTATGATCACTAATGTGCACAAGTCGCGTTGCCTGCAATACTCAACTGCTAGTCTCGATGGGTAAGCTACACAAAATGAGGCAATGTGGGTTATCAATGCAATTGCAAGTTATGACAAAGATGTCGTCGAAGTTACCGTCCTTGGCGATGATGAGACCCTCGAGAGGTTGAGCCGTGGTGTTGATGAAGTCGAACCGTACCTAGATAGCCGAAACACAAAAGGATACGGGAAACCACAACCCAAACTCTCAAAGACCAAAACGTGTCAAAATCGACATAGGAGGTAGTGGGGAAGATGTTGGTGTATGTGGCTTTGGGAGTTGTGGTGGAAGGTGGGGTTGAGGAATGATCAAACTAACAAAATCCAGTTTCGTCAGGGTTTCACGGACGTTCGGGCTTTTACGGTCGTCCGGTCCTCGGACGTCCGACCTTTTCCGGTCGTCCGGAGCCTGGACGAAAATCGGGCTCGGGAAGATGAACTTCGAGAATTCCGGGGAAGAAGAAGATGGTGATGTTGAAATCGAGCAGATTGGCTGATGGAAAAGGGTGGGGAGGGTGGGGGAAGCTAGATCCACACGTAGCAACACAAATCCATGGACCAAATCCAACAAAATCTCAACTCACCAACAAATCACAAAAAAAATTTGGGGCTATTTTTGGTGGGGAATTTTCAGATTTAGGACAAAAACATCAAAGTCAAGCTAGAAAACACGGGGTAGGGGCTCCAAAACGTGATCAACGTGGCTCATGATACCAAGATGATGTAGGGTGGAACCCTATGAGGACGATCCTTCACGTTTGGAGTGGATCCTACGGGGAATCACGAAGAACACGCGGAAGAACTAGAGGGAAAACACGGGGAGAACAAGAGAAAACACTAAACCGACATAGAATCAATCACACGAGTGCTAAATCACCGATAACATAGAGTAACATATGATCCACAATCAACAAAGGTAAGGATACAAAGGAACCGTTCTTCTCCATACGTAGGTCTTCATAGTCTTCCCTAGAAAGGGGTTTTGAATCCGCTTGGGGGATCTTCTCCGAAGAGGTCGTTAGCTCCGAGGAGAAGTAACCAAGTGGATGAGCAAGGCTCTCACACAAAATATGAGCTAAACCAATGCTAACCCTAGCTAGGAGGTGGGAGAGGCCTATTTATAGTCTTAGTGCAAAAGGGGCGAAGTGGAGGGGTACATAGGCTTCGGCCCGAAACTGTGCGCAGACAGATACCAGACGTCCGCTGGGGACCGGTCGTCTGGTGGCTCACGAGGTTCCGGACGTCCGGTGTCGTCGGACATCCGCTAGGTGCCTTCTGTGAAGGAGGCGTCGGTCGTCCGATATCTTCAAACTTCCGTTAATATCCATTCTGTTGGAGGGGGGCCGGACGTCCGGTGACTTCGGTCGTCCGCTCGCTGGAGAGTGTCCCGGTCGTCCGGTGCGGGCCGGACGTCCACTCGCTGGGGCCTATGTTGGCTGGGACTTGGCAGCTGGGGTTTCAGGCGCCGGACGTCCGGTCCCGACCGGTCGTCCGGTGGCTGGAGTTTTCTCCGGTAGATCTTCTTCTTGACCTTCGCGGTTGGTAGCCTTGCCGTATTGTCCGATGGATGTAGATGTACCATGGCTCGTCTCCAAGTACATGATTACACATAGAGTTTCCGAATGAGGTAGTAGCCATTCTCGTGCTTAGGAGGAGGGAGTTCGGAGAGGAGCGAGTTCACCTTATCTTCAATAGCCTTAGCTCGAGCTCGTGTCATGGTCCCTCTTGGTGCTTGGTGAGGCGACGGAAGGTCCATGGGGATGACCGAAGGATGCTCCGCATCAGACTTGCTCATCGGCTTGCTCTTGTGAATGCTTGACGTGTAGCGGGTTGCGAGATGCATGACAGTCTTGACGCGCGGCTCGTCGAAGAGTGTTCGATGACGGTGTACTTGAGCCGGAGAAGGAATCATCGGAGTGTCGACTTCAGTTGCTCCGTCTTGAGTATGATGATGTAGAAGGAGGCCGGTTCACCAACAAGGCGCGGATCTCGTCCATTCTTGCATCGTACTCTTGCTTGTGCGCGTCGAGCTTGTTGTCGAAGTAGTCTCTTGTACGTTGCTCGGAGAGTCGCAAGTCGGTGGCGAGGTTGTCGATGCGGTCATTCATTGCTTGTTGCTCTTGATGCAACGCTCGTTGTGCACCAAAGAGGTGGCTCTTGGTGACGTATGATTACATGTCGTCGTCTTGATTGATGAAGAGTGGGTTGGTAGAAGTACTTGGCCTATCCATCATTTCAAGCAAAATGTGAGTGGTAGAAGGAGAAGAACTTATACCAATGTACCTTTGACCGATGTTGATGATGAATCAAGTTCACTCAAATGCGGACAATGAAATAGCACTATTGGTACCAATTCTTGTCGGTTCTCACACCTACACAAGTAAAAGCTTATGGTGGAGCTTGGTTAGGATGGTGGCACAAAATTTGATGCAATTGAAAGCGAGATTTAATAATGTTGGGAAAGATTCACAAATTTGCAAATGCAACAAGTAGACCAAGCAAGTAGGGGAACACGGAAACACACACGCAAATAGATAAATGGGATTGTGCAAACCAAAAGTGAGCCAAAATGTGGAATCCACGGAAATGCTCTTGTTGCACAATACTAGAGAGACGCTAGCACGATTGCACAATAGGCGGATACAGAGCTTGTGCACAACCTACTAGGCAAAAATGCAACGATCTCTGTCCCAAGTATGCTATATGTATCGTATTTCAGTGCTATTATCCAAGATTATCTTATATGACAATCTTAATGTAGTATGATGCTATGGTTCTTGCTTATAAGCTCTTTGCTTATCTTTCCTCTTTGCTTAAAAGCTTGGGTGGCTCTTTCACTTTTGAGCTCTTCTCTCATGCAAAACTTCACGAACCAAGATAGCAATTGCGTATGCTATGACAACTTTGTGACACACAAGTTGATTCCAAGATATGCACCACGGTGTTATGGTATGTATGCTATGGAGTATGATCACTAATGTGCACAAGTCACGTTGCCGGCAATACTCAATGGCTAGTCCCGATGGGTAAGCTACGCAAAAGTAAGGCCATGTGGGGTATCAATGCAATTGCAAGTATGACAAAGATGTCGTCGAAGTTACCGTCCTTGGCGATGTTGAGTAGTCGATGAAGATGAACGGTGGTGATGGTGACGTCGAACCGTACCTATATAGCCGAAACACAATAGGACACGGGAAGCACAACTCAAAATCTCAAAGACCAAAATGTGTCAAAATCGACATAGGAGGTAGCGGTGAGCAGTGGTGGTGTTTGTGGAAACGTTGGGAGTTTGCGGAAGTAAGGATGGGCACCGGGGCAAAATTGGGGGAAAGTATGCGGAAATGGGCGTGGGGGATGGAGTTGCTGCTTCCAGAGGTCGGATGTCCGGGCCAGCTGCCGGATGTACGGGGCGTCGGATGTCCGGTGGACACGGGGCGGATGTCTGGGCTCTAGATCGGGGACAAACACGATGAACTCCACGGGAGAAATTGCAACTCCGGGGCAAAATTCGGACAAATTGGTGGATGGAAATCGCGGGAGAGATGGGGAAAAGCTAGATCAACCTGATGCAAAGCAGATCCATCGATCAAATCCAACAAAACTTCATCACACCAACAAATCACAAAAAAGATTTGGGGCTATTTTTTGCTGGGGATTTTCGGATTTAGGACGAAAACAACAAAATCAAGCTAGAAAACACAGGGTAGGGGCTCCAAAAACATGATCAACGTGGCTCATGATACCAAGATGATGTAGGGCGTAACCCTAGGTGGACGATCTTTCACGTTTGGAGTGGATCCTATAGGGAATCACGAAGAACACGTGGAAGCACAAAGGGGAAACAAGGGAAAAACGAGAGAGAATCACTAAACAGACAAGGAATCAATCACACAAGTGCTAGATTACCGAAAACAAAGAGTAACTCATGATCCACAATCAACAAAGGTAAGGATACAAAGGAACCGTTCTTCTCCGCGAGGAGGTCTTGATGGTCTTTGATAGAGGTGAAGTGTCCCGATCTTTCGATGAGATGATAACTGTTGATTTGGTGGAGATGGCTTTGATGATCCGACTACAAACATGCACGACGTTGCGCCTTAGCAACCGCTAAACCAATCTCCTTAGGTTATTGACCACGCCTGTGCACGATCAACCTGACCACGAAGGTCTATTCCTGCAAGAAATCGAAGAGCGAGCAAGAATATGATAAAAGCCATCTGAATATTGTGAATATGTATGAAGTATTGATAAAGGTGAGGAGCCGAAAGCTGTCTTGGTCTGGTCGTTGGACACAAACGAAGTACACGAAGTTGCGTTGGCTAACTTTTAACTAAACAAATCCCAAGGAAAAAGATACTAGATGGATCTCCTTATATAGGAGGAAGGGGTGGCGGCCAAGGAGGTGGGAGAACGTCCCAAGGCATCCTAAAACCAATCCTAGGTCGTACAAGGCTCATGGGCCCAAGTGGAGGTGATGCAACACCTTTGGACTTGTTGTTTGATTCGGATTCTGCTGCAGTGTCTGATTGTTTCTTCGATATCTCAACGCTCCGGACGAATTTGAAGGTGCATCCAATTGGGCTGGAAAGAGCACAAAATCTAGATTCCAAGAAAAAAAGAATCACCCAATTTGGAGTCCGTATGAAAAAGTTGTTGGCGTTTTGAGTCAGGTATGTCTGTGTAGTCCGAATCTGAATCCAGAACGTGGGAGAGTTGGACTCTATCTTCTCTTGGCCCAAAAGTGACGTGAGAGAACTTTTTGAACAACACTTAAACATCTCTTTCTCCCTTATCTTCAAATTTGAATTGTACAAATGTCCCATACATCTGCAATTAGACAAAACACAAAAGTGTGTGAAGTATTTTTGTTCTGGATAGTTTGCACTAGAAATCACCTGACAAATATGCATGTATGCAATATTTTTGGTCGTATCCAAGGTAGTCATGTCCTCATCATCCTCCCCTGTTTAAAAACAAAGCCGTCCTCGGCGTTGCTTAATCTGAAATGTGGTTAACAAAAGAGACTAGGTATACATGTTGTATATGTATATGTCATCCATTTTTACTTCCCTTGATTTTTGCACATATGAGACATGTATACATGAGTAAATTTCATAGATCATAAAATATAAAGCCAAAATATTATCATAAGTAGAAGGCATGAAAATATTGCAACTCAGTTTGCACATATAAGTGAAGCTCTTATTCATATCAAAAGATTGACAATATTCATCATTAAACCATCCCAACATTGGTGCATAAACCTTACTTGCATCAAATTTACATGCTACAACATGCTTAAATAAGCAAACATGCAGTAAGTCATTGGACACAGAATCATCACCAAGATTGGAGGTCATATCAAAATGATTAAACATTGGTTCTTTTGCATCAATAGTTAATTCAATGGGTGCACTCAAAATTGTTGGTATTTCAGTTGTTTGATCACATGATGCATTCATAATAGTAACATGATTCTCTAAAATAGGTGGCGTGCTCAAATCAACAGGTAACTCAACACATGATGTATCTAAGTTAATTAGGGATGCATCATTCTCATGTGAAGTTATATCATCAATACCTTTACTGTTATCTTGTCGCAAAGACATAGCTGATGTCGGTATGGACAATGACAATGTACCATACACTTGAGATGATGTCGCACTCACAATCTGAGGTGTGGCTGCTCTAGTAGGTGCAATGGTGGAGGAATCAATCGATGGTAGTGAGCATGAGTTGGAATAGTAGTTGTTGTAGTCACCCAATGCATCTTCCTGTAACTGTCTCTCAAAGGTACAAGCACAAACATACATACCAGTAATGCAACGAGGAATATACCTAAATCTTGCCTGAATATCATGGTTCAAGCCACCAAAAAATCTATTCATTGTATCATCCTCAGATTCTTCTATGTCACAATGATGCATATAAGATTTGAACTGTTGGTAGTAAGCATGAACAGTGTTATTGCCTTATTTAAATTGTTCAAATTTGCGAAGCAATTCACGACGATAGTAAGGAGGGAAATTTGTTATCTCATTACATGTTTCAAATCTTTCCAAGTTGTGGGTTGGTTATCAATGTTTTTCCTACAATGCACACTCCACCAAACAGAAGCAAAACCAGTAAATGCTCTAGTGGCAGCTCGTACTCGCTCAAGTTCAGAAAAGTCATGGTAACTAAAAACTTGTTCTACTTCAAGCTCCCAATCTAGATAAATAGCAGGATTAAATCTACCCTCAAATGATGGTAAAGAGATAACCTGACCATGTGCTTGTGTCTGTTGTCCCAACTGTTGTGATGGTGAAGATGTGTTCGTCGTCCAAAAACATCTTTCTTCGGAACCTGTCATGATTAGTAGAAACAAGAAACAAAATTCGAGAATAATGTTCCTATGAAAAACTAGGATATGGTTGTAACGTGCTCACAGTAAAGCAAATATCAATATCTTACAAGTTCTTACCATGCGATAGGTGGTGACAGGCAACCAGCGGTGTCAAATAACTCCAAAGATTGTGTAAAGTGATTGCCAGGGGAACGTACGTATACACGGTGTAGACATATGTGGAGCTGGGTTGGCTATATATGGTAGCAAAAGATTAGCAATAGTCAATTCAAAGATGCAATGTTGAATAAACGCTCAATGACGGTACTGTGCTGGTCCTAGGCTAGCTGGACTAGAGACGCGAGCCTAGAACACTAATGAGGTCACGACATAGCACAACTAGCATCAATGAAGGATAAGTAGCTCTGGACAGCAAGATATAAGTGAAGATCACAACTGCAGTAAAGATAATGATGAATAACAACTGCCAAGCAGGATATATAATAACTCTCTCTCCAACTTTCCTCTTGAAAAGTTTGCTACTAACTCAAAATTTCCAATGCAAAAAGAATCACTCAATTCCGAATTGATATGAGGAGTCAAAGAATTCTAAAACTGGCCTGAAAAACTGGAACAAACTGTATGCGCGAACTTCGGAGGGAAAAAAGACCTATTTAGAAGCTGATTTTGAGACTCCAAATATTGAATAAGCTTTTGCAACTATTCAGATGCGTCTAGTCGCTAGGTTTAATTTGAGTACTTGTGGAGCCAAAACGGAGTTCGTATGAGGAAGTTATGCCTTTTTTATTGAACAGTGCACAAAACAGATTCCAGTCTGAATTCAACTACGAGATTGAGTCTAGATACATCCGAATTTTATTTTATTTTCTTCTCTCTTTTTTTTCTCACACTTTTTTTCTTTTTCTTTCTCTTTCTTTCTGACTTTTTCTCTACTTTTTTTGTCTCTCTTTTTTTCCCTCTTTTTTTGTCTCTCTCTTTCCAAAACAAACTTGATAAGATGCAGATTGGATCAAGCGAAGATGTCAACGATCTCAACTATGATTATGACAATGAATGGTGGGTAGCACATGGTGGAATTTGATGGATGGGTGGTGGATAGTGGAAGGGATAACGATGCAGTGGCGGCGTGACTAATGTGAACAGAACTCGAAACTCTAAACGAACTAGACACTAAGACCAGCAACCCGACACGACGATGCAACCGATAATTCAATAATGCAAACAATGAAAAGAAAATTGCATGGGCTCGGACTGGCTTGGACAAAGGATGAATAGATCTAACTTTTTTTTGTGGTTTTTTCTTGGACAATAAGTAAGAAAATAAATCTAATCTAGGGAAAACTGGAAATTCTCACCGAGCAACCTGAAAACTGATACCACTTGATAGAGGCGGGGTGTCCCGATCTTTCGATGAGATGATAACTATTGATTTGGTGGAGACGACTTTGACGATCCGACTACAAACGTGCACGACGTTGCGCCTTAGCAATCGCTAAACCAATCTCCTGAGGTTATTGACCACGCCGGTGCACGATCAACCTGACCACGAAGGTCTATTCCTGCAAGCAATTGAAGAACGAGCAAGAATATGATAAAATCAATCTGAATATTGTGAATATGTATGAAGTATTGATAAAGGTGGGGATCCGAAAGCGGTCTTGGTCTGGTCGTTGGACACAAACGAAGTACACGAAGTTGCGTTGGCTAACTTTTAACTAAACAAATCCCAAGGAAAAAACTACTAGATGGATCTCCTTATATAGGAGGAAGGGGTGGCGGCCAAGGAGGTGGAAGAACGTCCCAAGGCATCCTAAAACAAATCCTAGGTCGTACAAGGCTCATGGGCCCAAGTGAAGGTGATGCAACACCTTTGGACTTGTTGTTTGATTCGGATTCTGCTACAGCGTCTGATTGTTTCGTCGATATCGCAACGCTCTGGACGAATTTGAAGGTGAATCCAATTGTGCTGGAAAGAGCACAAAATCTAGATTCCAACAAAAAACGAATCACCCAATTCGGAGTCCGTATGAAAAAGTTGTTGGCATTTTGAGTCAGGTATGTCTGTGCAGTCCGAATCTGAATCCAGAACGTGAGAGATTTGGACTCTATGTTCTCTTGACCCAAAAGTGACGTGAGAGAACTTTTTGAACAGCACTTAAACATCTCTTTCTCCGTTATCTTCATATGTGAATTGTACAAATGTCCCATACACCTGCAATTAGACAAAACACAAAAGTGTGTGAAGTATTTTTGTTACGGATAACATAAATAGATTATTGAATAGTTTGCACTAGAAATCACCTGACAAATATGCATGTATGCAATATTTTTTGTCGTATCCAAGGTAGTCATGTCCTCATTAGTCTTCCCTAGAAAGGGGTCTTGAATCCGCTTGGGGGATCTTCTCCGAAGAGGTCGTGAACTCCGAGGAGAAGTATCCAAGTGGATGAGGGAGTATATATAGTCAAAGGGCGAGGGGGTACATGGGTCACCGCCCAAAGGAGCTGCACGCAGGCAGAGGGCGCCGGATGTCCGGGCGCTCATGAGGTGCCAGATGTCCGGGCTGGAAGGGCCGGATGTCCAGGCCAGTGGAGTTGACTCTTCTATGCACTTGAGGGGCGACGCCGGATGTCCGCTCGGAGGGGCCGGATGTCCGCGGCTTCGGGAGGCGCCGGATGTCCGGGGCGAACGCCGGACGTCCGGGCTGTTGGGGCAAGCTTCTTTGCTCCCTGGACACCAGTGCTGGATGTCCGGTATTTAGGCCGGATTTCCGAAGGGGGCCGGATATCCGGGCTGGACGCCGGGTGTTCGGTCCCTATAGCTTCTTCTGCAGATGCTTGGCCTTGTGGATCTCCAGGGGCCGGATGTCCAGGGTCCTGGCCGGATATCCGGTGCCTGGAGGTTGTCCTTCCCTTCTTCCATTGGTTCTCTTCTTCCACGGACTTGGGGTCTTGATCATCTTCACGTGCATCCTCGGGAGGGTCCTCTTGGTACCTAATCATGCACAACATTCCGGATTGAGGTAGTAGTCATGTCTCGAGAGGATCATATGAGATATCATTAAGGAGAGAAGTCACCTCGGTCTCGAGAGCTCTAGCACGTGCTCTAGTCATGGATCCTCTTGGGGCTTGGTGAGGCGATGGAAGGTCCATGGGGATGACCGAAGGATGCTCCGCATCATTTTCCTTACCCTTAATGTACTTGATCACATATGTGAAAGATTCAATAAATTCACTCTATTTGGCATGACGCTTGTTCAACTTAGTTTGACCTTTTAAGTACTTAAGCGTTTCATGATCGGTATGGATGACAAACTCATGAGGTCTAAGATAATGTTACCAAACACGTAGCACACGCACTAAAGCATACAATTCTTTGTCATAGATGGGATAGTTAAGTTAAGCACCGGAGAGTTTTTCACTAAAATATGCAATTGCTCGTTTTTCTTGCATCAAAACTCCGCCAATTCCGGTACCACTTGCATCACAATGCACCTCAAAAGTTTTGTCAAAATTGGGCAAAGCAAGAATCGGAGCATGAGTAAGAAAAGACTCGAGCTCATCAAAAGCGGTGGATTGCAAACATCCCCAAACAAAAGGAGCATTCTTCTTACTCAAAGCATGCAAAGGAGCGGCAATAGTGCTAAAATCTTTCACAAAGCGACGATAAAAACCTGCTAGACCAAGAAAACTACGCACTTGTTGCAAATTGGTGGGTTGGGGCCAAGTTTTAGTTGCTTCAATTTTTGATTCATCAACATGGACACCCTTGGAAGATACAACAAAACCCAAGAAAACCACTTTGTCAACACCAAATGTGCACTTTTTCATGTTGGCATAGAGACTTTCCTTGTGAAGTGTTTGCAAAACCGTCCTAACATGATTAAGATGCTCTTTCATGGCTTTGCTAAACACAAGAATATCATCGAAGTAAACCACAACAAAGACTCCAATATAAGGGTGTAGTACATGATGCATGAGACGCACGAAGGTACCGGGAGCCTCTGATAAACCCATAGGCGTAACTAACCACTCATATAAGCCAAATTTGGTTTTGAAAGCAGTTTTCCCTCTTGAATGCGGATTTGATAATAGCCACTTTTAAGATCAATTTTTGAGAAAAAGTTGGCTCCACTAAGTTCATCAAGCATATCATCTAAGTGAGGAATGGGATGCCTATAGCGAACGGTGATAGCATTTATGGGTCTACAATCGGAACACAAGCGATAACTACTA
Organism: Triticum dicoccoides; assembly: GCF_002162155.2. Classification (NCBI taxonomy): domain Eukaryota; kingdom Viridiplantae; phylum Streptophyta; class Magnoliopsida; order Poales; family Poaceae; genus Triticum; species Triticum dicoccoides. The sequence continues at coordinate 291,392,031 of NC_041387.1, read as the reverse complement.
TCTTGCTTGGGAACAAGTATAACGGGAACGGCACAAGGGCTTAAGCTTTCACGTACATGACCGTTGTCTATGAGTTGTTGTACCTACCGTTGAATCTCCTTGGTTTCTTCAGGATTGACACGGTATGGAGGTTTGTTTGGAAGTGGCGCTCCGGGGATGAGGTCGATTCGATGCTCAATGCCTCGTAGAGGAGGTAGACCCGGAGGTAGCTCATCGGGGAAAACATCTTGAAATTCCTGCAAAAGAGATTGAAACACCAACGGTAGCTCGTGAGCGGTGTTAGTTTTTGGTTCTCCATCCTTGCACACAAGGACAAAGTGCTTCACACTCCATGGGTTCTCACACACTTCTCTCATCTCACTTTTTGTGGCAAATAGTATGAGGTTTTTCTCTCTAGGTGAAGAGGCGCTCTAGTTTGGCTTGTGACTCTCACTCACTTTTGGGTGGCTCACTTTCTCACTCTTCTCTCCATGATGGGTGGGTTGCTTGTCGGCTATCACTTGACTAGGAGACATAGGTCGTAGCACATCCTCCTTCCCTTTCATCTTGAAGCTATAGTGATTGGTACACCCATTGTGAATAACACTACGGTCGAATTGCTATGGTCAACCAAGAAGGAGGTGGCAAACGGTCATTGGGACCACATCACACTCCAAAGTGTCCTCATATGCACCAATTTTGAAGGAGAATTGGACCGTATGCTCAACTCGTATAGTGCCGGAGTCACTTAGCCATTGAACCTTGTACGGGCGCGGGTGCTTCCTCTTGACCAATTGAAGCTTGGAGCATAGTTCTTCACTCGCCAAATTGTGGCAACTACCTCCATCGATGATGACCTTGACGGACCTTCCATTGATGTCGGCCTTGGTGTGGAAGATGTGGCATCGTTGGTCTTCTTCTTGTTGATGTTGAAGAGTCAAGACCTTGGAGACAACGAGGGAGGGGCTCGTATCTTCATCACAAAAGACTTGATCATCCTCATCCTCGTTCACGCGCCGGTGCATGGCCACTTGCTCAAGAGCTTCCATTTCATCTTCACTCATTTAGTCGTAGGTGCCATCGTCATTGAGGATCATGGTGCGCTTGTTTGTGCATTCATAGGACTTGTGGCCTCAGACGCCGCAAGTGCAACATTTGAAGGATCTTGTCTTGATGGTCTCGTTGGTCGGAGTAGATGAAGAAGCACGCGGCTTGAAGTTGCTTGTTGTAGGAGGAAGACGACTTGAACTTGCCGGCATTTTCTTGTAACTTGACTTGTCGTCGTTGCCTGGAGAAGGCTTGGTTGATGTAGATGTTGGAGGAGTTGTTGAAGCTTGGATGTTGAGGAGTTGTTGAAGCTTGGATGTTGGAGAAGCAGTATGTCTTGGATGAGTACTTGGCGTACTTGAAGTCATCTTGCACTTGACGTTCCGCCTTTGTAGCTTGATGCACGAACTCAATGAGGTTGGAGTAGGGTTGGAAGTCGGTGATCTTCTTGATGGGATTATTGATCCATTCAAGAAACGTGCCATTGTTTGCTAATCATCTTCCTTGACATTGGCTCGAATCATGGCGATCTCCATTTCCTTGTAGTATTCTTCAACACTCTTTGTTCCTTGCTTGAGGAGTTGTAGCTTCTTGAAGAGATCACGGTTATAGTATGTGGGCACAAAACGTGCTCGCATGACATCCTTCATTTGAGCCCAAGTGGTGATTGGTGGTTCACCTCTTGCTTGTCGGCGCTCAAGGACTTGATCCCACCATATGAGCACATAGTCTTGGAACTCAAGTGATGCCATAGCGATCTTCTTCTCTTCCTCATAGTTCTGCAAACGAAAGATTTTGTCGACCTTCAATGCCCATGAGAGGTATTTTTCTGGATCATTGCTTCCATTGAACTTGGGCATTGTGAATTTGAGCTTTCCATAGCGTTGCTCTTCATTATGTTGTTAGCGACGGTGATAATGACGCCCTTGACATGGAGGGTAATCATCCTCATGTTGCTCTCGGCGTGGAGGAAGTCCATGATCAACTTGCTCTTGATGAACTTGAGGTTGAGGTGGAGCTTGACGAGCTTGTGGAGGAGCTTGAGGAACTTGACGGTGCACACGTGGTTGATAGTTCCTCTCTTGGATTTCTTCTCGAAGGGCTTCCTCTTGATTGGGCCGTTCGCGATTACGGTTGGCGATGGCTCGACTTGATTCTTGAAGGGTACCTTGCGCCTCACGAGCTTGCGCTTCGCGTTGTTGTTGTTGAAGACGTTGAGCCTCGGCGTCTTGTTCCTCTTGGTTTAGACGCGCTCGTTCTTCCTCTTGGCACCATAGTCGTTGTCGTTCGTGAGCTTGAGCAAAAGCGTCTTGGTTTGAGTGAGGACAAGGAACTTGTTCATCGACTTGCTCTTGTGAATGCTTGACGTGTAGCGGGTTGCGAGATGCATGACGGCCTTGACGCGCGGCTCGTCGAAGAATGGTCGATGACGGTGTACTTGAGCCGGAGAAAGTGTCCTCAGAGTGTCGACTTGAGTGGCTCCGTCTTGAGTAGGAAGAAGTTGAAGGAGGCCTGTTGACCAACAAAGCTCGGATCTCGTCCATTCTTGCATTGCTTTCTTGCTTGTGCGTGTTAAGCTTGTTGTCGAAGTAGTCTTGTGTACGTTGCTCGGAGAGTCGCAAGTCGGTGGCGAGGTTGTCGATGTGGTCGTTCATTGCTTGTTGCTCTTGATGTAGCGCTCGTTGTACACCAAAGAGGTGGCTCTTGGTGACGAATGAAGACATGTTGTCGTCTTGCTCGATGAAGACTGGTTGGTAGAGGAACTTGGCCTATCCATCATATGAAAGTGGTGGTGAGTAGGAAAATGAGAGAACAAAACCAAAGTTACCTTTGCCGAAGATTGTGGATGTAACAAGTACGATCCCACGAGATGTTACAATAGGGGAATTGGTACCGGGAATTGTTTCTCACACCTACAAGTAAATGGTCTATGGAGGAGCTTGGTTAGGAAAGGCACAAATAATTCAAGCAAATGTTAGTCAAGATGTTGATAAAGTTGAGAAGATTCACAAATGGCAAACAAGACAAATAGATCAACCTCCAAAGATAACACGAGGAACACACACACGGAAGATAAATGGGATCCGCACAACCAAGGGGTGAGCTCAAAGATGTCGAACCACGGGAAAAGCTCTTGTTGTACGGATACTAGAGAGACGCTAGCTCGAATGCACTAATGGGCTAGATACGCTAGTGCACCAACTAATAGAGAAATCACGCGTCTCACTATCCCAAGTATGCTTATGTATGTGATGACCAAGATGATGCACGTATGCTAAGGCTCGATGCTATTGCGTATAAGCTCTTTTCTTCTCTTCTCTTTTGCTTAAAAGCTTTTTTACTATGCCATGATGCTTGATATACGAGCCACACAACGAGGTAACAAGTAGTAAATGCACGGGATGGACGGAACACTAAATGGTGCACTAAGGCGTGACCCGACAATACTCAACAAGCTAGTCTTGATGGGTAAGCTACGCAAAAGGGCTCGAAGCTATCAAGTTAATGGCAAGGGAGTAGAAGGAGTCATCGAGGTTACCGTCCTTGCTTACGGTCGAAGATGATCTTATCGAAGCCGATGTGTTGTCCGAGTCGATGTGTTCACCAACTCGCGCCTAAGTAACTGAAACACCTTAGGACACAAGAGAAATCACGACCGAACACTCAAACAAACACGTGCAATGGTGCGGAAGAACACGAGAGGTGGCGGTGGAACGAAATGAGAAAAACAGAAAATGGCCGAAGCTCCCTGGATAGCCCGTGCGCACGGGGTAAGTGAGGCCCGTGTGCATGGGGTCCCGTGTGCACGGGGTCTCCTGTGAGCGGACGAACTGCTCAGATCCCGTGGTGATTTCCAAGTTTTTGGCCAAATTCAAATAGTGGAAGGGTGGGGATGAAGGTGGAGGGGTAGATCCACTTGCCAAACACCAAATTCGTGGATCAAAACAACCAAATCTCACAAGATCAACAAATTGCAAGAAATTTTTTTGGGGCTATTTTTGGTGGGGATTTTCGGATTAGGACGAAAAACAACAAAATCAAGCTAGAAAGTGGAGGGTAGGGACTCCAAGATGTGAATCAACATGGATCATGATACCAAGATGATGTAGGGTACAACCCTAAGAGGGATCTTTTCACACTTGGAGGGGGGAAAGGAGAGAAACAACAAGAGCACAAACATGAACACTAAGATGCAATCATTCCAACAATTCCTGATTACACATCCACTAGGGTAACAAGACAAGATCCACAAGTCACAAACACAATCAAAGAAAAGATACAATGGCAAAGTTCATCCCAAATCCAAAGGAGATGGGGTCTTGAAGGTAGTCTTCTCCTTGTGGAGGTCTTGAAATCCACAAGGATTCTTCCCTAGGGGGTCTTGATCCTCCAAGAGGGAAGGTGAAGGAGCAAAGCTCACAAATATCTCATCTAATACTTTGCTAACCCTAAACATGGTCCTTGGTACGGAATATATAGCCTTGGGGTCGAAGGAGATGAAGAGGAGCCGAAGGTGCAATCTCAGCCGGCCATCCTGGGAGGCCCGTGCGCACCGGGTAAGTTGGGCCCGTGCGCACGGGGGTCCCGTGGGCACGGTACAGGCCCGTGCGCATGGTGTGCTCCAGCGTCAACTTCCCGGGAGGCCCGTGGGCACGGGGTCTCGAGGGCCCGTGCGCACGGGGTCGCCTGGAGCTTCCTGTGCTGCTGCTGTTGTCCTTCTTCTTGGTTCGAACGGCCTTGGGGTGGTCCTCCTTCTCCTTGGTGATGCTCCTGAGCTTCTTGGTGATGTCCCTCTGATAGAGGCGGAGGTGTCCCGTCTTTCGATGAGATGGTGGATTTCGCTTTGGTGGAAGTCGACTTTGACGATCCGACTACGAACGTGCGAGGACGTCGCGCCTTAGCAATCGCTAAACCAACTCCGAGAGGTTATTGACCACGCCGGAGCACGATCAACCTGACCACGAGGGTCTGTTTCCTGCGAGCAAACGAAGAACAAGCAAGAAACTAAGATTGCAATCTGGAAATTGCGAATATAAGATGAAAGCTTTATTGATCAAGGTGGGGTTCTGTGACGCCTTTGTCTGGTCGTTGAACACAAACGAAGTACGCGAAGTTGCAGCTGTGGCGAACTTTTAATCTAAACAAAACCCAAAGTCTAAACGATGCCCTAAGGGCTGTATATATGGAGGAAGAGGGGGGAATTTCGTGGCCCTTGGTGGAGGGGTCCGAAATCAACCCTATCTCTTGTTTCCCCACACATACGGACTCTAAAAATAGCCTATACTTATGTATTTCGAAATTACATGGGCCTGGCCCAATAATAAGGTGACGCAGCACCTAAAATAGCCTCGGGACGAAATTTATGAAGTGGCATCTTGTATATTTCGTCCAAGGCTTCATGCACCCATTATGGTGGCTTCAAAGTCCTGAAATCATCACTTGTAACTCCGTTCTTATTCCCCTTGCGCATGCCATCATCTCCATGCTTGTTCTTGCTCCAATGTTCATCCTTCTCCAAGCTAGGCCCTTCATTTGTAAGCAAAACAAATGTATCCAATTTAGGCAGCATCATATTCTCATGAACATTAAAATCATTACCAAGAAACGAAAGTACCTGGTAATTTAGTTGGCGTGCACGAGCTCTAGTAATTGGTCCAGTATGTATAGCAGCAGGGGCTGTGGGTGTAACAATTGTATTGATGTCCTCATCATCCTCCCCTTCTTGAAATGAAGTCGTCCTCGACGGAAGTTCATCTTCCTCACCCAAATAAGGCTTCAAATCTGCAATGTTAAAAGTGGGACTAACCCCAAAATCTGCAGGCAGCTCAAGTTTATATGCATTATCATTTATTTTCTCTAACTCCTTAAAGGGACCATCAGCACGTGGCATTAGCTTTGATTTGCGCAAATCAGGAAATCTATCCTTACGCAAATGTAACCAAACAAGATCTCCAGGTGCAAACACAACATGTTTTCTACCCTTATCTCCAGCAAGTTTATATTTAGCATTCATACGCTCAATGTTTTCCTTAGTTAACTCATGCATTTTTAAAATCAATTCAGCACGTTGTTTAGCATCAAAATTAACCTTCTCCGAAGATGGAAGAGGCAACAAATCAATAGGTGCACGAGGTAGGAAACCATACACAACTTCAAAAGGGCACACCTTAGTAGTAGAATGCAATGAACGATTATAAGCAAATTCAATATGAGGCAAGCATTCCTCCCACATTTTCTTATTATTCTTCAAAACAGCCCTAAGCATAGTAGACAACGTTCTATTGACTACTTCAGTTTGTCCATCAGTTTGGGGGTGACAAGTAGTACTAAAAAGCAGTTTAGTCCCCAACTTAGCCCATAAACATCTCCAAAAGTGGCTAAGAAATTTAGTATCACGATCTGAAACAATAGTATTTGGCACACCATGCAAGCGAATAATTTCACGAAAGAACAAATCAGCAACATTAACAGCATCATCACTTTTATGACATGGTATAAAGTGTGCCATTTTCGAGAATCTATCCACGACAACAAATATGCTATCCCTCCCCTTCTTTGTTCGAGGTAAACCTAAAACAAAGTCCATAGATATATCCTCCCAAGGAACACTAGGTACAGGCAAAGGCATATATAAACCATGAGGATTGAGTCGTGACTTAGCTTTTTGACATGTATTGCAGCAAGCAATAAAACGCTCAACATCCCGTCTCATCTTTGGCCAAAAGAAATGTGTAGCAAGTACGTCCTCCGTCTTCTTCACGCCAAAGTGTCCCATTAATCCTCCTCCATGCGCCTCCTGCAACAACAATAGACGAACAGAGCTAGCTGGAATGCATAGCTTGTTAGCACGAAACACAAATCCATCGTTAACGACGAACTTGTTCCACATTCTTCCTTCTTTACAATTCTGCATTACATATTTAAAATCAGCATCATGCACATATTGATCTTTGATGGTCTCCAAACCAAAGATTTTGAAGTCAAGTTGTGAAAGCATAGTATAGCGACAAGACAATGCATCAGCAATAACATTTTCTTTTCCCTTCTTGTGTTTAATGACATTGATAGAGGCAAAGGTGTCCCGTCTTTCGATGAGATGATGGATATCGCTTTGGTGGAAGTCGACTTTGACGATCCGACTACGAACGTGCGAGGACGTCGCGCCTTAGCAATCGCTAAACCAACTCCGAGAGGTTATTGACCACGCCGGAGCACGATCAACCTGACCACGAGGGTCTATTTCCTGCGAGCAAACGAAGAACAAGCAAGAAACTAAGATTGCAATCTGGATATTGCGAATATAAGATGAAAGCTTTATTGATCAAGGTGGGGTTCTGTGACGCCTTTGTCTGGTCGTTGAACACAAACGAAGTGCGCGAAGTTGCAGCTATGGCGAACTTTTAATCTAAACAAAACCCCAAAGTCTAAACGATGCCCTAAGGGCTGTATATATGGAGAAAGAGGGGGGAATTTCGTGGCCCTTGGTGGAGGGGTCCGAAATCAACCCTATCTCTTGTTTCCCCACACATACGGACTCTAAAAATAGCCTATACTTATGTATTTCGAAATTACATGGGCCTGGCCCAATAATAAGGTGACGCAGCACCTAAAATAGCCTCGGGACGAAATTTATGAAGTGGCATCTTGTATATTTCGTCCAAGGCTTCATGCACCCATTATGGTGGCTTCAAAGTCCTGAAATCATCACTTGTAACTCCGTTCTTGTTCCCCTTGCGCATGCCATTATCTCCATGCTTGTTCTTGCTCCAATGTTCATCCTTCTCCAAGCTAGGCCCTTCATTTGTAAGCAAAACAAATGTATCCAATTTAGGCAGCATCATATTCTCATGAACATTAGAATCATTACCAAGAAACGAAAGTACCTGGTAATTTAGTTGGCGTGCACGAGCTCTAGTAATTGGTCCAGTATGTATAGCAGCAGGGGCTGTGGGTGTAACAATTGTATTGATGTCCTCATCACCCTCCCCTTCTTGAAATGAAGTCGTCCTCGACGGAAGTTCATCTTCCTCACCCAAATAAGGCTTCAAATCTGCAATGTTAAAAGTGGGACTAACCCCAAAATCTGCAGGCAGCTCAAGTTTATATGCATTATCATTTATTTTCTCTAACACCTTAAAGGGACCATCAGCACGTGGCATTAGCTTTGATTTGCGCAAATCAGGAAATCTATCCTTACGCAAATGTAACCAAACAAGATCTCCAGGTGCAAACACAACATGTTTTCTACCCTTATCTCCAGCAAGTTTATATTTAGCATTCATACGCTCAATGTTTTCCTTAGTTAACTCATGCATTTTTAAAATCAATTCAGCACGTTGTTTAGCATCAAAATTAACCTTCTCCGAAGATGGAAGAGGCAACAAATCAATAG
>NC_041387.1:291317669-291380485 GCF_002162155.2 Triticum dicoccoides | reverse complement strand
ATAATGGCGAGTGTCTCAAAACTCTTCCTAGCTCAAACTGATAGGATGGGCACGAAATTTTTTCGACCAATTTTTTTTTCGACTGCCCGGACCCAAAAACTGGAAACAGGTCAAAAAAAACTTCCTATAATGGCACCTGTCTCAAAACACTCAGAAACACCTAAAAATAGGATAGCCAGAAATTTTTTCGAAAAATGCGTTTTCGAAAAATTTTGGGCCTAAACGGAGCGTGGCTACCCGACTCGGCAAGGAAACCTACTCCGGCAAGGAAACACAAATCGGAATCTAGATGGATCCCGAAAACAAACCTAATAAGCAAAGAACTCGGATTGGTGGTGGATATATGGTGGTGGTATATGGCAGCGGTGGTGGTAGCGGTGGTAGTATATGGATATGGATCGGTGGTGGTATATGGACACGGATTGGTGGTGGTATATGGATACGGATTCGGTGCGGTGGTGGTAGATGGCAGGGGCGATGATGATGGTGTGGCGGCGGCGTGACAACTTATGACCAGAACTCGAAACTCTAAAAGACTAGACTCTAAGACCAGCAACTAGACACGACGATGCAACCGCAAATTCAACAAAGCAAAACCCTAAAAAAATTATGCAAGGCTCAGATTGGTTCGGATATGATGAACTAACCCTAATTTTTTTTGTGGCTTTTTCGTGGACTATAGGTATGAAGAACAGACTCGATCTAAACTACGAAAAACTGTAAAATCTCACCGAGCAACCTGGAAATCTGATACCACTTGATAGAGGCGGAGGTGTCCCGTCTTTCGATGAGATGGTGGATTTCGCTTTGGTGGAAGTCGACTTTGACGATCCGACTACGAACGTGCGAGGACGTCGCGCCTTAGCAATCGCTAAACCAACTCCGAGAGGTTATTGACCACGCCGGAGCACGATCAACCTGACCACGAGGGTCTGTTTCCTGCGAGCAAACAAAGAACAAGCAAGAAACTAAGATTGCAATCTGGAAATTTCGAATATAAGATGAAAGCTTTATTGATCAAGGTGGGGTTCTGTGACGCCTTTGTCTGGTCGTTGAACACAAACGAAGTACGCAAAGTTGCAGCTATGGCGAACTTTTAATCTAAACAAAACCCAAAGTCTAAATGATGCCCTAAGGGCTGTATATATGGAGGAAGAGGGGGGAATTTCGTGGCCCTTGGTGGAGGGGTCCGAAATCAACCCTATCTCTTGTTTCCCCACACATACGGACTCTAAAAATAGCCTATACTTATGTATTTCGAAATTACATGGGCCTGGCCCAATAATAAGGTGACGCAGCACCTAAAATAGCCTCGGGACGAAATTTATGAAGTGGCATCTTGTATATTTCGTCCAAGGCTTCATGCACCCATTATGGTGGCTTCAAAGTCCTGAAATCATCACTTGTAACTCCGTTCTTGTTCCCCTTGCGCATGCCATCATCTCCATGCTTGTTCTTGCTCCAATGTTCATCCTTCTCCAAGCTAGGCCCTTCATTTGTAAGCAAAACAAATGTATCCAATTTAGGCAGCATCATATTCTCATGAACATTAGAATCATTACCAAGAAACGAAAGTACCTGGTAATTTAGTTGGCGTGCACGAGCTCTAGTAATTGGTCCAGTATGTATAGCAGCAGGGGCTGTGGGTGTAACAATTGTATTGATGTCCTCATCACCCTCTTCATACCTAAGGAGGCATATCTGATAGAGGCTAAGGTGTCCCGTCTTTCGATGAGATGGTGGATTTCGCTTTGGTGGAAGTCGACTTTGACGATCCGACTACGAACGTGCGAGGACGTCGCGCCTTAGCAATCACTAAACCAACTCCGAGAGGTTATTGACCACGCCGGAGCACGATCAACCTGACCACGAGGGTCTGTTTCCTGCGAGCAAACGAAGAACAAGCAAGAAACTGAGATTGCAATCTGGATATTGCGAATATAAGATGAAAGCTTTATTGATCAAGGTGGGGTTCTGTGACGCCTTTGTCTGGTCGTTGAACACAAACGAAGTACGCGAAGTTGCAGCTATGGCGAACTTTTAATCTAAACAAAACCCAAAGTCTAAACGATGCCCTAAGGGCTGTATATATGGAGGAAGAGGGGGGAATTTCGTGGCCCTTGGTGGAGGGGTCTGAAATCAACCCTATCTCTTGTTTCCCCACACATACGGACTCTAAAAATAGCCTATACTTATGTATTTCGAAATTACATGGGCCTGGCCCAATAATAAGGTGACGCGGCACCTAAAATAGCCTCGGGACGAAATTTATGAAGTGGCATCTTGTATATTTCGTCCAAGGCTTCATGCACCCATTATGGTGGCTTCAAAGTCCTGAAATCATCACTTGTAACTCCGTTCTTGTTCCCCTTGCGCATGCCATCATCTCCATGCTTGTTCTTGCTCCAATGTTCATCCTTCTCCAAGCTAGGCCCTTCATTTGTAAGCAAAACAAATGTATCCAATTTAGGCAGCATCATATTCTCATGAACATTAGAATCATTACCAAGAAACGAAAGTACCTGGTAATTTAGTTGGCGTGCACGAGCTCTAGTAATTGGTCCAGTATGTATAGCAGCAGGGGCTGTGGGTGTAACAATTGTATTGATGTCCTCATCAGCAGGTCACACAAGCTGAGCAAAATCAGAGGCACAATTTGTTCCATACCAAGGGAGTTGTGAAGGAACGTTCTGTGCGCGTCATAATAGACGGAGGGAGCTGCAACAACTTGGCTAGCATGGAGATGGTGGAGAAGCTTTCTCTCACCACAAGACCACATTCACATCCTTACTACATCCAATGGTTCAACAACAGCGGCAAGGTTAAGGTAACACGTACTGTTCGTGTGCATTTTAGTATCTCTACATATGCTGATTATGTTGATTGTGATGTGGTACCTATGCAAGCATGTTCCTTATTACTTGGTAGATCATGGCAATTTGATAAAAATTCTGTACACCATGGTAGAAACAATCACTATACTCTTGTTTATAAGGATAAAAATATTACTTTGCTTCCTATGACTCCTGATTCCATTTTGAAAGATGATATTAATAGAGCTAATAAAGCACAACAGGAGAAGAATAAGAGTGAAAATCAGATTGTGGCAAAAGAATTTGAGCAACAAATGAAGCCTAATAATAAACCATCTAGTGTTGCTTCTGAAATTAAATTGAAAAGTGCATGTTTATTTGCCACCAAATCTGATATTGATGAGCTAGATTTCAGCAAATCTGTTTGCTATGCTTTTGTGTGCAAAGAGGCATTATTTTCATTCGAGGACGTGCCTTCCTCTTTGCCTCCTGCTGTCACTAACATTTTGCAGGAGTTCGCTGACGTCTTTCCACAAGACGTGCCACCGGGATTACCGCCTATTCGAGGGATTGAGCATCAGATTGACTTAATTCCCGGTGCTTCACTGCCAAACCGTGCACCATACCGTACCAATCCAGAGGAGACGAAGGAGATTATGCGTCAAGTACAAGAGCTTCTCGACAAAGGTTACATACGCGAATCCCTTAGTCCTTGTGCTGTTCCTATTATTCTAGTGCCGAAAAAGGATGGTACATCACGTATGTGTGTTGATTGTAGAGGCATTAATAATATTACTATTCGTTATCGTCATCCTATTCCTAGGCTAGATGATATGCTTGATGAATTGAGTGGCTCTACAATATTCTCCAAAGTTGATTTGCGTAGTGGCTACCATCAAATTCGTATGAAATTGGGAGATGAATGGAAAACAGCATTTAAAACTAAGTTTGGACTATATGAGTGGTTAGTCATGCCTTTTGGGTTAACTAATGCACCTAGTACTTTCATGAGATTAATGAACGAAGTTTTACGTGCTTTCATTGGACGATTTGTGGTAGTTTACTTTGATGACATATTGATTTATAGCAGATCTTTGGAAGAACATTTGGAACATTTACGTGCTGTTTTTATTGCTCTACGTGATGCACGTTTGTTTGGTAACCTTGGGAAGTGCACCTTTTGCACCGACCGAGTATCTTTTCTTGGCTATGTTGTTACTCCACACGGAATTGAAGTTGATAAAGCCAAGATTGAAGCTATTGAGAGTTGGCCGCAGCCCAAAACGGTCACACAAGTGAGGAGTTTTCTTGGCCTCGCTGGATTCTATAGGCGTTTTGTGAGAGATTTCAGCACCATTGCTGCACCTCTCAATGAGCTTACAAAGAAAGATGTGCCTTTTCTTTGGGGTACCGCACAGGAAGAAGCCTTCACAGTATTGAAAGATAAGTTGACACATGCTCCTTTACTCCAACTTCCTGATTTTAATAAGACTTTTGAGCTTGAATGTGATGCTAGTGGAATTGGATTAGGAGGTGTGTTATTACAAGATGGCAAACCTGTTGCATACTTTTCTGAAAAATTGAGTGGGCCTAGTCTGAATGATAGAGGCGGGGGTGTCCCGATCTTTCGATGAGATGATAACTATCGATTTGGTGGAGACGACTTTGACGATCTGACTACAAACGTGCACGACGTTGCGCCTTAGCAATCGCTAAACCAATCTCCTGAGGTTACTGACGATGCCGGAAGCATGGTCAGCCTGACCACGAAGGTCTATTCCTGCAAGCAATCGAAGAACGAGCAAGAATATGATAAAGCAATCTGAATATTGCAAATATATATGAGGTATTGATAATGGTGGGGATCCGGAAGCGGTCTTGGTCTGGTCGTTGGACACAAACGAAGTACACGAAGTTGCAATGGCTAACTTTTAACTAAACAAATCCCAAGGAAAAGCTACTAGATGGATCTACTTATATAGGAGCAAGGGGTGGCGGCCAAGGAGGTGGGAGGACGTCCCAAGGCAGCCTAAAACTAAATCTAGGTCGTACAAGGCCAATGGGCCCAAGTGGAGGTGATGTAACACCTTTGGACTTGTAGTTTGACTCGGATTCTGCTGCAGCATCAGATTGTTTCGTCCACAACTCAACGCTTCGGACGAATTTGAAGGTGATTCCAATTGGGTTGGAAAGTGCACGAAATCTAGTTTCCAACAAAAAACGAATCACCCAATTCGGAGTCCATATGAAAAACTTGTGTGCGTTTTGAGTCAGGTGTGTCTGTGCAGTCCGAATCTGAATCCAGAACGTGAGAGACTTGGACTCTATCTTCTCTTGGGCCAAAAGTGACGTGAGAGAACTTTTTGGACAGCAAATAAACATCTCTTTCTTCCTTATCTTCATATGTGGATTGTACAAATGTCCCATACACCTGCAATTAGACAAAACACAAAAGTGTGTGAAGTATTTTTGTTCTGGATAACATAAATAGATTATTGAATAGTTTGCACTAGAAATCACCTGACAAATATGCATATATGCAATATTTTTGGTCATATCCAAGGTAGTCATGTCCTCATCAGGTACCCCAAAGAAAAGGCACATCTTTCTTTGTAAGCTCATTGAGAGGTGCAGCAATGGTGCTGAAATCTCTCACAAAACGCCTATAGAATCCAGCGAGGCCAAGAAAACTCCTCACTTGTGTGACCGTTTTGGGTTGCGGCCAACTCTCAATAGCTTCAATCTTGGCTTTATCAACTTCAATTCCCTGTGGAGTAACAACATAGCCAAGAAAAGATACTCGGTCGGTGCAAAAGGTGCACTTCCCAAGGTTACCAAACAAACGTGCATCACGTAGAGCAATAAAAACAGCACGTAAATGTTCCAAATGTTCTTCCAAAGATCTGCTATAAATCAATATGTCATCAAAGTAAACTACCACAAATCGTCCAATGAAAGCACGTAAAACTTCGTTCATTAATCTCATGAAAGTACTAGGTGCATTAGTTAACCCAAAAGGCATGACTAACCACTCATATAGTCCAAACTTAGTTTTAAATGCTGTTTTCCATTCATCTCCCAATTTCATACGAATTTGATGGTAGCCACTACGCAAATCAACTTTGGAGAATATTGTAGAGCCACTCAATTCATCAAGCATATCATCTAGCCTAGGAATAGGATGACGATAACGAATAGTAATATTATTAATGCCTCTACAATCAACACACATACGTGATGTACCATCCTTTTTCGGCACTAGAATAATAGGAACAGCACAAGGACTAAGGGATTCGCGTATATAACCTTTGTCGAGAAGCTCTTGTACTTGACGCATAATCTCCTTCGTCTCCTCTGGATTGGTACGGTATGGTGCACGGTTTGGCAGTGAAGCACCGGGAATTAAGTCAATCTGATGCTCAATCCCTCGAATAGGCGGTAATCCCGGTGGCACGTCTTGTGGAAAAACGTCAGCAAACTCCTGCAAAATGTTAGTGACAGCAGGAGGCAAAGAGGAAGGCACGTTCTCGAATGAAAATAATGCCTCTTTGCACACAAAAGCATAGCAAACAGATTTGCTGAAATCTTGCTCATCAATATCAGATTTGGTGGCAAATAAACATGCACTTTTCAAATTAATTTCAGAAGCAACACTAGATGGTTTATTATTAGGCTTCATTTGTTGCTCAAATTCTTTTGCCACAATCTGATTTTCACTCTTATTCTTCTCCTGTTTTGCTTTATTAGCTCTATTAATATCATCTTTCAAAATGGAATCAGGAGTCATAGGAAGCAAAGTAATATTTTTATCCTTATGAACAAGAGTATAGTGATTGTTTCTACCATGGTGTACAGAATTTTTATCAAATTGCCATGGTCTACCAAGTAATAAGGAACATGCTTGCATAGGTACCACATCACAATCAACATAATCAGCATATGTAGAGATACTAAAATGCACACGAACAGTACGTGTTACCTTAACCTTGCCGCTGTTGTTGAACCATTGGATGTAGTAAGGATGTGGATGTGGTTTTGTGGTGAGAGAAAGCTTCTCCACCATCTCCATGCTAGCCAAGTTGTTGCAGCTCCCTTCGTCTATTATGACGCGCACAGAACGTTCCTTCACAACTCCCTTGGTATGGAACAAATTGTGCCTCTGATTTTGCTCAGCTTGTGTGACCTGCACACTCAAAACACGTTGAGCAACTAAACATTCATACCTGTCAGCGTCTTCAGGAGCCATGTATTGCGTCTCATGATCAGAATCATCTCCACCATGTTCTTCACGTGTAATAAGAGCCAATGTCTCCTCATCATAGTCACTAGCGGACTCATATCCACCATCCGCGGTAGCAATCATCACACGCGGAGATTTGCATTCCCTTGCATAATGACCTCCTCCCTTACAACGACGACAAATAATATCACTTGTGTGCCCTGTTGATGCCATGGAAGAAGAAGAACGCTGTGCAGGCCCCGCAGGTGCGCTCTTGGCAGATAATGGTGGTTGTGCCTGTTTTCTTGTATCACGGCTGGAGGTGGCACCGGATGGAGGTGCTGGTGCAGTTGAAGTAGAAGATGCACGTGGTGTCCATGATGAAGGTCGGCCTGCAGAAAAGTTAGTTCGCCCCAATGCTTGTCGATCCTGCACTTCACGTTCAGCTTTACAAGCAAGATGGAATAAATGAGTGATATTAGTATACTCCTTATAGTCTAGAATGGTCTGAATCTCTCTATTTAATCCACCCAGAAAACGTGCAAGCATAGCTTCTTCTCCTCAACAATACCACATCTAATCATGCCAGTTTGTAATTCCTGATAATATTCTTCTACAGAATTTTTCCCTTGTCTTAAACGCTGCAATTTTTGAAGCAATTCACGTTGATAATATGGTGGAACCCAACGCGTACGCATAGCAGTTTTCAAAGCAGCCCAAGTAGTTGGAATAGGATATAATCTACAATGTTCAGACCACCATACACATGCAAAACTAGTGAAAGCACAAACGGCAGCAGCAACTCGTCTCTCCTCAGGATATTGTAAACATGTAAATCGTTGTTCAGTTTCTAACTCCCAAGTAAGATATATATCAGGAACATATCTACCCTCAAATGGTGGAATATTCAATTTCAGTTTAGGAATATGGACATCATCTCGTACCTGAGGTGGTGGTGCAGGCCTACCATTACGAATATATACCTGAGGTCGACCTGCTGGTGGTGGTACAGGTGGCTGCACGTAGTGTTGATTTTGATCAACCTCATCCTCATAATCTCCCACATAATCATCCTCCTCCGCATCAGCAGCAGGAGCCACAGAAGTATCAACAGCAGCACCAACAGTTTGGCCAAACGCAAGAGGAACACGGCTTGCTCGGCGGAGGTCTGCTTCGCGACGTGGAGGTAGTCGTTGTTGTTGTTTGTTGGAGAGGTGCGTTAGGTGCAGCGGGTGGTGGTGGTGGAAGACGCGCGAGAAATTCATTAAACTTGTTATCGAGCTTTGTTTCGAACGTCTTCTCAAAGCCAGTGATCTTCTCCATGGCCTCTTCAAAATTGTTCAGCACATCTTGCACCTGTTCAGTCATCATTTGCTCAAACTTATCATGAAGCTCCTTGTTCGATAAATTCTCCCAGTCAATCTCGTCGGCTTGTGATCCTGGCATGGTTAGCAGCAATAGAAACACACAAGAATATGATCCTACAGACTACGAACAAGTGGTGGTGGTGGGTGTCACAAATCCGTCAAGCAAATCTCAAATTCTTACCAGTTCTTACCCAGCAGCAGGCGGTGATCGGCAACCGTTGTAGTCAAAAACTCTCAAAGCTTGGATAGAGCGATTACCAGGGAGAGTCAAACGCACGACGTAGATGTATGTGGAGCTGGGAAGGCTTATAATATGGTAGCAAAAAGGGTCAGCAATAATCAATTCAGAGATGCAAAGTTGAATAAACGCTCAACGACGGTACTGTGCTGGTCCTAGGCTAGACTGTGCTAGAGACGCGAGCCTAGAACACCAACAAAATCACGGCGCGGCACGTAAACAAGGGAAAAGCACACTCTGAATTTATTTTTTTCGCTCCTTTTTTTTTGCGCTCTTTTTTTTTCTTTTTTTTGCGCTCTTTTTTTTTGCGCTGCTTTTTTTTTTTGCGAAAAATCACTATAATGGCGAGTGTCTCAAAACTCTTCCGAGCTCAAACTGACAGGATGGGCACGAAATTTTCGACCAATTTTTTTTTTTCGACTGCCCAGACCCAAAAACTGGAAACGGGTCAAAAAAAACTTCCTATAATGGCACCTGTCTCAAAACACTCAGAAACACCTAAAAATAGGATAGCCAGAAATTTTTTCGAAAAATGCGTTTTCGAAAAATTTTGGGCCTAAACGGAGCGTGGCTACCCGACTCTTTTTTTTTTCCGAAACCTACTCCGGCAAGGAAACACGAATCGGAATCTGGATGGATCCCGAAAACAAACCTAATAAGCAAGGAACTCGGATTGGTGGTGGATATATGGTGGTGGTATATGGCAGCGGTGGTGGTAGCGGTGGTAGTATATGGATATGGATCGGTGGTGGTATATGGACACGGATTGGTGGTGGTATATGGATACGGATTCGGAGCGGTGGTGGTAGACGGCAGGGGCGATGATGATGGTGCGGCGGCGGCGTGACAACTTATGACCAGAACTCGAAACTCTAAAAGACTAGACTCTAAGACCAGCAACTAGACACGACGATGCAACCGCAAATTCAACAAAGCAAAACCCTAAAAAGATTATGCAAAGGCTCAGATTGGTTCGGATATGATGAACTAACCCTAATTTTTTTGGTGGCTTTTTCGTGGACTGTAGGTATGAAGAACAGACTCGATCTAAACTACGAAAAACTGTAAAATCTCACCGAGCAACCTGGAAATCTGATACCACTTGATAGAGGCTAAGGTGTCCCGTCTTTCGATGAGATGGTGGATTTCGCTTTGGTGGAAGTCGACTTTGACGATCCGACTACGAACGTGCGAGGACGTCGCGCCTTAGCAATCACTAAACCAACTCCGAGAGGTTATTGACCACGCCGGAGCACGATCAACCTGACCACGAGGGTCTGTTTCCTGCGAGCAAACGAAGAACAAGCAAGAAACTGAGATTGCAATCTGGATATTGCGAATATAAGATGAAAGCTTTATTGATCAAGGTGGGGTTCTGTGACGCCTTTGTCTGGTCGTTGAACACAAGCGAAGTACGCGAAGTTGCAGCTATGGCGAACTTTTAATCTAAACAAAACCCAAAGTCTAAACGATGCCCTAAGGGCTGTATATATGGAGGAAGAGGGGGGAATTTCGTGGCCCTTGGTGGAGGGGTCCGAAATCAACCCTATCTCTTGTTTCCCCACACATACGGACTCTAAAAATAGCCTATACTTATGTATTTCGAAATTACATGGGCCTGGCCCAATAATAAGGTGACGCAGCACCTAAAATAGCCTCGGGACAAAATTTATGAAGTGGCATCTTGTATATTTCGTCCAAGTCTTCATGCACCCATTATGGTGGCTTCAAAGTCCTGAAATCATCACTTGTAACTCCGTTCTTGTTCCCCTTGCGCATGCCATCATCTCCATGCTTGTTCTTGCTCCAATGTTCATCCTTCTCCAAGCTAGGCCCTTCATTTGTAAGCAAAACAAATGTATCCAATTTAGGCAGCATCATATTCTCATGAACATTGGAATCATTACCAAGAAACGAAAGTACCTGGTAATTTAGTTGGCGTGCACGAGCTCTAGTAATTGGTCCAGTATGTATAGCAGCAGGGGCTGTGGGTGTAACAATTGTATTGATGTCCTCATCAATATCATATTTTGGTGAGGTAGTAAACATGTTCCATTTGTGTCCATATGCAAGTCTAGTAGGAAGGAGTTCACCTCGGTTTCCAAAGCATGTGCTCTAGCTCTTGTCATGGGTCCTCGTGGGGTTGGATGTGTTGGTGTAGAGTCCATGGGGATGATGGAAGGACACTCCGCATCAGTAGCGTAGCTATTTACTTCTTCATGAATGTATGATGCATCCTCCGACGAGTACTACATATGAACTCTGCTCATCAAGGCTGATGAGGACATCAATACCATTGTTACACCCATAGCCCCTGCTGCTATACATACTGGACCAATTACTAGAGCTCGCGCACGCCAACTAAATTACCAGGTACTTTCGTTTCTTGGTAATGATTCTAATGTTCATGAGAATATGATGCTACCTAAATTGGATACATTTGTTTTGCTTACAAATGAAGGGCCTAGTGATGAGGACATCAATACAATTGTTACACCCACAGCCCCTGCTGCTATACATACTGGACCAATTACTAGAGCTCGTGCACGCCAACTAAATTACCAGGTACTTTCGTTTCTTGGTAATGATTCTAATGTTCATGAGAATATGATGCTGCCTAAATTGGATACATTTGTTTTGCTTACAAATGAAGGGCCTAGCTTGGAGAAGGATGAACATTGGAGCAAGAACAAGCATGGAGATGATGGCATGCGCAAGGGGAACAAGAACGGAGTTACAAGTGATGATTTCAGGACTTTGAAGCCACCATAATGTGTGCATGAAGTCTTGGACGAAATATACAAGATGCCACTTCATAAATTTCGTCCCGAGGCTATTTTAGGTGCTGCGTCACCTTATTATTGGGCCAGGCCCATGTAATTTCGAAATACATAAGTATAGGCTATTTTTAGAGTCCGTATGTGTGGGGAAACAAGAGATAGGGTTGATTTCGGACCCCTCCACCAAGGGCCACGAAATTCCCCCCCTCTTCCTCCATATATACAGCCCTTAGGGCATCGTTTAGACTTTGGGGGTTTTGTTTAGATTAAAAGTTCGCCATAGCTGCAACTTCGCGTACTTCGTTTGTGTTCAACGACCAGACAAAGGCGTCATAGAACCCCACCTTGATCAATAAAGCTTTCATCTTATATTCGCAATATCTAGATTGCAATCTCAGTTTCTTGCTTGTTCTTCGTTTGCTCGCAGGAAACAGACCCTCGTGGTCAGGTTGATCGTGCTCCGGCGTGGTCAATAACCTCTCGGAGTTGGTTTAGCGATTGCTAAGGCGCGACGTCCTCGCACGTTCGTAGTCGGATCGTCAAAGTCGACTTCCACCAAAGTGATATCCATCATCTCATCGAAAGACGGGACACCTTTGCCTCTATCACTTCGTCTCCTCTGGATTGGTACGGTATGGTGCACGGTTTGGAAGTGAAGCACCGGGAATTAAGTTAATCTGATGCTCAATCCCTCGAATAGGCGGTAATCCCGGTGGCACGTCTTGTGGAAAAACGTCAGCGAACTCCTGCAAAATGTTAGTGACAGCAGGAGGCAAAGAGGAAGGCACGTCCTCGAATGAAAATAATGCCTCTTTGCACACAAAAGCATAGCAAACAGATTTGCTGAAATCTAGCTCATCAATATCAGATTTGGTGGCAAATAAACATGCACTTTTCAATTTAATTTCAGAAGCAACACTAGATGGTTTATTATTAGGCTTCATTTGTTGCTCAAATTCTTTTGCCACAATCTGATTTTCACTCTTATTCTTCTCCTGTTGTGCTTTATTAGCTCTATTAATATCATCTTTCAAAATGGAATCAGGAGTCATAGGAAGCAAAGTAATATTTTTATCCTTATGAACAAGAGTATAGTGATTGTTTCTACCATGGTGTACAGAATTTTTATCAAATTGCCATGGTCTACCAAGTAATAAGGAACATGCCATAGGTACCACATCACAATCAACATAATCAGCATATGTAGAGATACTAAAATGCACACGAACAGTACGTGTTACCTTAACCTTGCCGCTGTTGTTGAACCATTGGATGTAGTAAGGATGTGGATGTGGTCTTGTGGTGAGAGAAAGCTTCTGCACCATCTCCATGCTAGCCAAGTTGTTGCAGCTCCCTCCGTCTATGATGACGCGCACAGAACGTTCCTTCACAACTCCCTTGGTATAGAACAAATTGTGCCTCTGATTTTGCTCAGCTTGTGTGACCTGCACACTCAAAACACGTTGAGCAACTAAACATTCATACCTGTCAGCGTCTTCAGGAGCCATGTATTGCGTCTCATGATCAGAATCATCTCCACCATGTTCTTCACGTGTAATAAGAGCCAAAGTCTCCTCATCATAGTCACTAGCGGACTCATATCCACCATCCGCGGTAGCAATCATCACACGCGGAGATTTGCATTCTCTCGCATAATGACCTCCTCCCTTACAACGACGACAAATAATATCACTTGTGTGCCCTGTTGATGCCATGGAAGAAGAAGAACGCTGTGCAGGCCCCGCAGGTGCGCTCTTGGCAGATAATGGTGGTTGTGCCTGTTTTCTTGTATCACGGCTGGAGGTGGCACCGGATGGAGGTGCTGGTGCAGTTGAAGTAGAAGATGCACGTGGTGTCCATGATGAAGGTCGGCCTGCAGAAAAGTTAGTTCGCCCCAATGCTTGTCGATCCTGCACTTCACGTTCAGCTTTACAAGCAAGATGGAATAAACGAGTGATATTAGTATACTCCTTATAGTCTAGAATGGTCTGAATCTCTCTATTTAATCCACCCAGAAAACGTGCAAGCATAGCTTCATTCTCCTCAACAATACCACATCTAATCATGCCAGTTTGTAAATCCTGATAATATTCTTCTACAGAATTTTTTCCTTGTCTTAAACGCTGCAATTTTTGAAGCAATTCACGTTGATAATATGGTGGAACCCAACGCGTACGCATAGCAGTTTTCAAAGCAGCCCAAGTAGTTGGAATAGGATACAATCTACAATGTTCAGACCACCATACACATGCAAAACTAGTGAAAGCACAAACAGCAGCAGCAACTCGTCTCTCCTCAGGATATTGTAAACATGTAAATCGTTGTTCAGTTTCTAACTCCCAAGTAAGATATATATCAGGAACATATCTACCCTCAAATGGTGGAATATTCAATTTCAGTTTAGGAATATGGACATCATCTCGTACCTGAGGTGGTGGTGCAGGCCTACCATTACGAATATATACCTGAGGTCGACCTGCTGGTGGTGGTACAGGTGGCTGCACGTAGTGTTGATTTTGATCAACCTCATCCTCATAGTCTCCCACATAATCATCCTCCTCCGCATCAGCAGCAGGAGCCACAGAAGTATCAACAGCAGCACCAACAGTTTGGCCAAACGCAAGAGGAACACGGCTTGCTCGGCGGAGGTCGGCTTCGCGACGTGGAGGTAGTCGTTGTTGTTGTTGTTGTTGGAGAGGTGCGTTAGCTGCAGCGGGTGGTGGTGGTGGAAGACGCGCGAGCAATTCATTAAACTTGTTATCGAGCTTTGTTTCGAACGTCTTCTCAAAGCCAGTGATCTTCTCCATGGCCTCTTCAAAATTGTTCAGCACATCTTGCACCTGTTCAGTCATCATTTGCTGAAACTTATCATGAAGCTCCTTGTTCGATAAATTCTCCCAGTCAATCTCGTCGGCTTGTGATCCTGGCATGGTTAGCAGCAATAGAAACACACAAGAATATGATCCTACAGACTACGAACAAGTGGTGGAGGTGGGTGTCACAAATCCGTCAAGCAAATCTCAAATTCTTACCAGTTCTTACCCAGCAGCAGGCGGTGATCGGCAACCGTTGTAGTCAAAAACTCTCAAAGCTTGGATAGAGCGATTACCAGGGAGAGTCAAACGCACGACGTAGATGTATGTGGAGCTGGGAAGGCTTATAATATGGTAGCAAAAAGGGTCAGCAATAATCAATTCAGAGATGCAAAGTTGAATAAACGCTCAACGACGGTACTGTGCTGGTCCTAGGCTAGACTGTGCTAGAGACGCGAACCTAGAACACTAACAAAATCACGGCGCGGCACGTAAACAAGGGAAAAGCACACTCTGGAATCTTTTTTCGCTCTTTTTTTTGCGCTCTTTTTTTTTGCGCTGCTTTTTTTTTGCGAAAAATCACTATAATGGCGAGTGTCTCAAAACTCTTCTTAGCTCAAACTGACAGGATGGGCACGAAATTTTTTTTTGACCAAATTTTTTTTTTGACTGCCCGGACCCAAAAACTGGAAACGGGTCAAAAAAAACTTCCTATAATGGCACCTGTCTCAAAACACTCAGAAACACCTAAAAATAGGATAGCCAGAAAATTTTTCGAAAATTGCGTTTTCAAAAAATTTTGGGCCTAAACTGAGCGTGGCTACCCGACTCTTTTTTTTTTCCGAAACCTACTCCGGCAAGGAAACATGAATCGGAATCTAGATGGATCTCGAAAACAAACCTAATATGACAAGAACTCGGATTGGTGGTGGATATATGGTGGTAGATGGCAGCGGTGGTGGTATATGACAGCTGTGGTGGTATATGGATACGGATTCGAAGCGGTGGCGGATAAGCGGTGGTGGTAGATGGCAGGGGTGATGATGATGGTGCGGCGGTGGCGTGACAACTTATGACCAGAACTCGAAACTCTAAAAGACTAGACTCTAAGACCAGCAACTAGACACGACGATGCAACCGCAAATTCAACAAAGCAAAACCCTAAAAAGATTATGCAAAGGCTCAGATTGGTTCGGATATGATGAACTAACCCTAATTTTTTTTGTGGCTTTTTCGTGGACTGTAGGTATGAAGAACAGACTCGATCTAAACTACGAAAAACTGTAAAATCTCACCGAGCAACCTGGAAATCTGATACCACTTGATAGAGGCAAAGGTGTCCCGTCTTTCGATGAGATGATGGATATCGCTTTGGTGGAAGTCGACTTTGACGATCCGACTACGAACGTGCGAGGACGTCGCGCCTTAGCAATCGCTAAACCAACTCCGAGAGGTTATTGACCACGCCGGAGCACGATCAACCTGACCACGAGGGTCTATTTCCTGCAAGCAAACGAAGAACAAGCAAGAAACTAAGATTGCAATCTGGATATTGCGAATATAAGATGAAAGCTTTATTGATCAAGGTGGGGTTCTGTGACGCCTTTGTCTGGTCGTTGAACACAAACGAAGTACGCGAAGTTGCAGCTATGGCGAACTTTTAATCTAAACAAAACCCAAAGTCTAAACGATGCCCTAAGGGCTGTATATATGGAGGAAGAGGGGGGGAATTTCGTGGCCCTTGGTGGAGGGGTCCGAAATCAACCCTATCTCTTGTTTCCCCACACATACGGACTCTAAAAATAGCCTATACTTATGTATTTCGAAATTACATGGGCCTGGCCCAATAATAAGGTGACGCAGCACCTAAAATAGCCTCGGGACGAAATTTATGAAGTGGCATCTTGTATATTTCGTCCAAGGCTTCATGCACCCATTATGGTGGCTTCAAAGTCCTGAAATCATCACTTGTAACTCCGTTCTTGTTCCCCTTGCGCATGCCATCATCTCCATGCTTGTTCTTGCTCCAATGTTCATCCTTCTCCAAGCTAGGCCCTTCATTTGTAAGCAATACAAATGTATCCAATTTAGGCAGCATCATATTCTCATGAACATTAGAATCATTACCAAGAAACGAAAGTACCTGGTAATTTAGTTGGCGTGCACGAGCTCTAGTAATTGGTCCAGTATGTATAGCAGCAGGGGCTGTGGGTGTAACAATTGTATTGATGTCCTCATCATCATCGAAAGACGGGACACCTTTGCCTCTATCAAGTGGTATCAGATTTCCAGGTTGCTCGGTGAGATTTTACAGTTTTTTAGTAGTTTAGATCGAGTCTGCTCTTCATACCTATAGTCCACGAAAAAGCCACAAAAAAAAATTTTAGGGTTAGTTCATCATATCCGAACCAATCTGAGCCTTGCATAATCTTTTTAGGGTTTTGCTTTGTTGAATTTGCGGTTGCATCGTCGTGTCTAGTTGCTGGTCTTAGAGTCTAGTCTTTTAGAGTTTCGAGTTCTGGTCATAAGTTGTCACGCCGCCGCCGCACCATCATCATCGCCCCTGCCATCTACCACCACCGCACCGAATCCGTATCCATATACCACCACCAATCCGTGTCCATATACCACCACCGATCCATATCCATATACTACCACCGCTACCACCACCGCTGCCATATACCACCACCAATCCGAGTTCTTTGCTTATTAGGTTTGTTTTCGGGATCCATCTAGATTCCGATTCGTGTTTCCTTGCCGGAGTAGGTTTCGGAAAAAAAAAAAATTGGTCGAAAAAATTTCGTGCCCATCCTGTCAACTTGAGCTAGGAAGAGTTTTGAGACACTCGCCATTATAGTGATTTTCCGCAAAAAAAAAGAGCGCAAAAAAAAAAGAGCGCAAAAAAAAAGAGCGAAAAAAAAATTCAGAGTGTGCTTTTTCCTTGTTTACGTGCCGCGCCGTGATTTTGTTAGTGTTCTAGGCTCGCGTCTCTAGCACAGTCTAGCCTAGGACCAGCACAGTACCGTCGTTGAGCGTTTATTCAACTTTGCATCTCTGAATTGATTATTGCTGACCCTTTTTGCTACCATATTATAAGCCTTCCCAGCTCCACATACATCTACGTCGTGCGTTTGACTCTCCCTGGTAATCGCTCTATCCAAGCTTTGAGAGTTTTTGACTACAACGGTTGCCGATCACCGCCTGCTGCTGGGTAAGAACTGGTAAGAATTTGAGATTTGCTTGACGGATTTGTGACACCCACCACCACCACTTGTTCCTAGTCTGTAGGATCATATTCTTGTGTGTTTCTATTGCTGCTAACCATGCCAGGATCACAAGCCGACGAGATTGACTGGGAGAATTTATCGAACAAGGAGCTTCATGATAAGTTTCAGCAAATGATGACTGAACAGGTGCAAGATGTGCTGAACAATTTTGAAGAGGCCATGGAGAAGATCACTGGCTTTGAGAAGACGTTCGAAGCAAAGCTTGATAACAAGTTTAATGAATTGCTCGCGCGTCTTCCACCACCACCACCCGCTGCACCTAACGCACCTCTCCAACAACAACAACAACGACTACCTCCACGTCGCGAAGCAGACCTCCGCCGAGCAAGCCGTGTTCCTCTTGCGTTTGGCCAAACTGTTGGTGCTGCTGTTGATACTTCTGTGGCTCCTGCTGCTGATGCGGAGGAGGATGATTATGTGGGAGATTATGAGGATGAGGTTGATCAAAATCAACACTACGTGCAGCCACCTGTACCACCACCAGCAGGTCGACCTCAGGTATATATTCGTAATGGTAGGCCTGCACCACCACCTCAGGTACGAGATGATGTCCATATTCCTAAACTGAAATTGAATATTCCACCATTTGAGGGTAGATATGTTCCTGATATATATCTTACTTGGGAGTTAGAAACTGAACAACGAGTTACATGTTTACAATATCCTGAGGAGAGACGAGTTGCTGCTGCTGTTTGTGCTTTCACTAGTTTTGCATGTGTATGGTGGTCTGAACATTGTAGATTGTATCCTATTCCTAGGCTAGATGATATGCTTGATGAATTGAGTGGCTCTACAATATTCTCCAAAGTTGATTTGCGTAGTGGATACCATCAAATTCGTATGAAATTGGGAGATGAATGGAAAACAGCATTTAAAACTAAGTTTGGATTATATGAGTGGTTAGTCATGCCTTTTGGGTTAACTAATGCGCCTAGTACTTTCATGAGACTAATGAACGAAGTTTTACGTGCTTTCATTGGACGATTTGTGGTAGTCTATTTTGATGATATACTGATTTATAGCAGATCTTTGGAAGAACATTTGGAACATTTACGTGCTGTTTTTATTGCTCTACGTGATGCACGTTTGTTTGGTAACCTTGGGAAGTGCACCTTTTGCACCGACCGAGTATCTTTTCTTGGCTATGTTGTTACTCCACAGGGAATTGAAGTTGACAAAGCCAAGATTGAAGCTATTGAGAGTTGGCCGCAGCCCAAAACGGTCACACAAGTGAGGAGTTTTCTTGGCCTCGCTGGATTCTATAGGCGTTTTGTGAGAGATTTCAGCACCATTGCTGCAGCTCTCAACGAGCTTACAAAGAAGGATGTGCCTTTTGTTTGGGGTACCGCACAGGAAGAAGCCTTCACGGTATTGAAAGATAAGTTGACACATGCTCCTTTACTCCAACTTCCTGATTTTAATAAGACTTTTGAGCTTGAATGTGATGCTAGTGGAATTGGATTAGGAGGTGTGTTATTACAAGATGGCAAACCTGTTGCATACTTTTCTGAAAAATTGAGTGGGTCTAGTCTGAATTATTCTACTTATGATAAAGAATTATATGCTCTTGTTCGGACTTTAGAAACATGGCAACATTATTTATGGCCCAAAGAATTTGTTTTACATTCTGATCATGAATCTTTGAAACATATTAAAAGTCAAGCTAAACTGAATCGTAGACATGCTAAATGGGTTGAATTCATTGAGACTTTCCCTTATGTCATTAAACACAAGAAGGGAAAAGAAAATGTTATTGCTGATGCATTGTCTCGTCGCTATACTATGCTTTCACAACTTGACTTCAAAATATTTGGTTTGGAGACCATCAAAGATCAATATGTGCATGATGCTGATTTTAAAGATGTAATGCAGAATTGTAAAGAAGGAAGAATGTGGAACAAGTTTGTCGTTAACGATGGATTTGTGTTTCGTGCTAACAAGCTATGCATTCCAGCTAGCTCCGTTCGTCTTTTGTTGTTGCAGGAGGCGCATGGAGGAGGATTAATGGGACACTTTGGCGTGAAGAAGACGGAGGACGTACTTGCTACACATTTCTTTTGGCCAAAGATGATACGGGATGTTGAGCGTTTTATTGCTCGGTGCACTACATGTCAAAAAGCTAAGTCACGACTCAATCCTCATGGTTTATATATGCCTTTGCCTGTACCTAGTGTTCCTTGGGAGGATATATCTATGGACTTTGTTTTAGGTTTACCTCGAACAAAGAAGGGGAGGGATAGCATATTTGTTGTCGTGGATAGATTCTCGAAAATGGCACACTTTATACCATGTCATAAAAGCGATGATGCTGTTAATGTTGCTGATTTGTTCTTTCGTGAAATTATTCGCTTGCATGGTGTGCCAAATACTATTGTTTCAGATCGTGATACTAAATTTCTTAGCCACTTTTGGAGATGTTTATGGGCTAAGTTGGGGACTAAACTGCTTTTTAGTACTACTTGTCACCCCCAAACTGATGGACAAACTGAAGTAGTCAATAGAATGTTGTCTACTATGCTTAGGGCTGTTTTGAAGAATAATAAGAAAATGTGGGAGGAATGCTTGCCTCATATTGAATTTGCTTATAATCGTTCATTGCATTCTACTACTAAGATGTGCCCTTTTGAAGTTGTGTATGGTTTCCTACCTCGTGCACCTATTCATTTGTTGCCTCTTCCATCTTCGGAGAAGGTTAATTTTGATGCTAAACAACGTGCTGAATTGATTTTAAAAATGCATGAGTTAACTAAGGAAAACATTGAGCGTATGAATGCTAAATATAAACTTGCTGGAGATAAGGGTAGAAAACATGTTGTGTTTGCACCTGGAGATCTTGTTTGGTTACATTTGCGTAAGGATAGATTTCCTGATTTGCGCAAATCAAAGCTAATGCCACGTGCTGATGGTCCCTTTAAGGTGTTAGAGAAAATAAATGATAATGCATATAAACTTGAGCTGCCTGCAGATTTTGGGGTTAGTCCCACTTTTAACATTGCAGATTTGAAGCCTTATTTGGGTGGGGACGATGAACTTCCGTCGAGGACGACTTCATTTCAAGAAGGGGAGGATGATGAGGACATCAATACAATTGTTACACCCACAGCCCCTGCTGCTATACATACTGGACCAATTACTAGAGCTCGTGCACGCCAACTAAATTATCAGGTACTTTCGTTTCTTGGTAATGATTCTAATGTTCATGAGAATATGATGCTGCCTAAATTGGATACATTTGTTTTGCTTACAAATGAAGGGCCTAGCTTGGAGAAGGATGAACATTGGAGCAAGAACAAGCGTGGAGATGATGGCATGCGCAAGGGGAACAAGAACGGAGTTACAAGTGATGATTTCAGGACTTTGAAGCCACCATAATGTGTGCATGAAGCCTTGGACGAAATATACAAGATGCCACTTCATAAATTTCGTCCCGAGGCTATTTTAGGTGCTGCGTCACCTTATTATTGGGCCAGGCCCATGTAATTTCGAAATACATAAGTATAGGCTATTTTTAGAGTCCGTATGTGTGGGGAAACAAGAGATAGGGTTGATTTCGGACCCCTCCACCAAGGGCCACGAAATCCACCCCCTCTTCCTCTATATATACAGCCCTTAGGGCATCGTTTAGACCTTGGGTTTTGTTTAGATTAAAAGTTCGCCATAGCTGCAACTTCGCGTACTTCGTTTGTGTTCAACGACCAGACAAAGGCGTCACAGAACCCCACCTTGATCAATAAAGCTTTCATCTTATATTCGCAATATCCAGATTGCAATCTCAGTTTCTTGCTTGTTCTTCGTTTGCTCGCAGGAAACAGACCCTCGTGGTCAGGTTGATCGTGCTCCGGCGTGGTCAATAACCTCTCGGAGTTGGTTTAGCGATTGCTAAGGCGCGACGTCCTCGCACGTTCGTAGTCGGATCGTCAAAGTCGACTTCCTCCAAAGCGAAATCCATCATCTCATCGAAAGACGGGACACCTTTGCCTCTATCACCTAGCTTGGAGAAGGATGAACATTGGAGCAAGAACAAGCATGGAGATGATGGCATGCGCAAGGGGAACAAGAACGGAGTTACAAGTGATGATTTCAGGACTTTGAAGCCGCCATAATGGGTGCATGAAGCCTTGGACGAAATATACAAGATGCCACTTCATAAATTTCGTCCCGAGGCTATTCTAGGTGATGCGTCACCTTATTATTGGGCCAGGCCCATGTAATTTCGAAATACATAAGTATAGGCTATTTTTAGAGTCCGTATGTGTGGGGAAACAAGAGATAGGGTTGATTTCGGACCCCTCCACCAAGGGCCACAAAATCCCCCCCCCCCCTCTTCCTCCATATATACAACCCTTAGGGCATCGTTTAGACTTTGGGTTTTGTTTAGCCTAAGTTTGCCATAGCTGCAACTTCGCGTACTTCGTTTGTGTTCAACGACCAGACAAAGGCGTCACAGAACCCCACATTGATCAATAAAGCTTTCCTCTTATATTCGCAATATCCAGATTGCAATCTTAGTTTCTTGCTTGTTCTTTGTTTGCCTACTGGAAACAGACCTTCATGGTCAGGTTGATCGTGCTCCGGCGTGGTCAATAACCTCTCGGAGTTGGTTTAGCGATTGCTAAGGCGCGACGTCCTCGCACGTTCGTAGTCGGGTCGCCAAAGTCGACTTCCTCAAAAACGAAAGCCACCATCTCATCGAAAGACGGGACACCTTTGCGTCTATGAAGTGGTATCAGATTTCCTGGTTGCTCGGTGAGATTTTACAGTTTTTCGTAGTTTAGATCGAGTCTGTTCTTCATACCTATAGTCCACGAAAAAGACAAAAAACATTATTTAGGGTTAGTTCAGCCCATCCGAACCAATCTGAGCCTTTGCATAATCTTTTCTATATTTGCTTTGTTGAATTTGCGGTTGCATCGTCGTGTCAAGTTGCTGGTCTTAGCGTCTAGTCCTTTAGAGTTTCGAGTTATGTTCACAGGTTGTCTGATGAGGACATCAATACTATTGTTACACCCACAACCCCTACTGCTATACATACTGGACCAATTACTAGAGCTCGCGCACGCCAATTACATTACCAGGTACTTTCGTTTCTTGGTAATGATTCTAATGTTCATGAGAATATGATGCTGCCTAAATTGGATACATTTGTTTTGCTTATAAATGAAGGGTCTAGCTTGGAGAAGGATGAACATTGGATCAAGAACAAGCATGGAGATTATGGCATTCGCAAGGGGAACAAGAACGGAGCTACAAGTGATGATTTCAGTATGTTGAAGCCACCATAATGAGTGCATGAAGCCTTGGACGAAATATACAAGATGCTACTTCATAATTTTCGTCCACAGGCTATTATAGGTGCTGCATCACCTTTTTATTGGGCCAGGCCATGTAATTTCGAAATACATAAGTATAGGCTATTTTTAGAGTCCGTATGTATGGGGAAACAATAGTTAGGGTTAGTTTCGGACCCCTCCCTCAGGGGCCACGAAATTCCCCCCTCTTCGTCCATATATACAACCCTTAGGGCGTCGTTTAGACTTTGGGTTTTGTTTAGATTAAAAGTTCGCCATAGCTGCAACTTTGCGTACTTCATTTGTGTTCAACGACCAGACAAAGGCGCCACAGAACTCCACCTTGATCAATAAAGCTTTCCTCTGTTATTCGCAATATCCAGATTGGAATCTTAGTTTCTTGCTTGTTCTTCGTTTGCTTGCAGGAAATAGACCTTCGTGGTCAGGTTGATCGTGCTCCGGCGTGGTCAATAACCTCTCGGAGTTGGTTTAGCGATTGCTAAGGCGCGACGTCTTCGCACGTTCGTAGTCGGATCGTCAAAGTCGACTACCACAAAGCGATATCCATCATCTCATCGAAAGACGGGACACCTTTGCCTCTATCAAGTGGTATCAGATTTCCAGGTTGCTCGGTGAGATTTTATAGTTTTTCGTAGTTTAGATCGAGTCTTCATACCTTTAGTCTACGAAAAAGCTACAAAAAAAGTTAGGGTTAGTACATCCTATCCGAACCAATCTGAGCCATTGCATAATCTTTTCTGTATTTGCGTTGTTGAATTTGCGGTTGCATTGTCGTGTCTAGTTGCTGGTCTTAGAGTCTAGTCTTTTAGAGTTTCGAGTTCTGGTCATAAGTTGTCACGCCGCCGCTGCACCGTCATCATCGCCCCTGCCATCTACCACCACCGCTTATCCGCCACCGCTTCGAATCCGTATCCATATACCACCACCGCTGCCATATATCACCACCGCCGCCATCTACCACCATATATCCACCACCAATCCGAGTTCTTTTCATATTAGGTTTGTTTTCGAGATTCATCTAGTTTCCGATTCGTGTTTCCTTGCCGGAGTAGGTTTGGAAAAAAAAGAGTCTGGAAACCACCCTCCGTTTAGGCCCAAAATTTTCCGAAAACGCACTTGTCGAAAAAAAAATTGGCTATCCTATTTTTAGGTGTTTCTAAGTGATGAGGACATAGACTACCTTGGATAAGACCAAAAATATTTCATACATGCATATTTGTGAGGTGATTTCTAGTGCAAACTATTCAATAATCTATTTATGTTATCCAGAACAAAAATACTTCACACATTTGTACAATCCACATATGAAGATAAGGGAAAACGAGAAGTTTAGGTGCTGTTCAAAAAGTCCTCTCACGTCACTTTTGGGCCAAGAGAAGATAGAGTCCAAATCTCTGACGTTCTGGATTCAGATTCGGACTACACAGACATACCTGACTCAAAACGCCAACAACTTTTTCATATGGACTTCGAATTGGGTGATACTTTTTTTGTTGGAAACTAGATTTCGTGCACTTTCCAACCCAATTGGATTCACCTTCAAATTCGTCCGGAGCGTTGAGTTATGGACAAAACAATCTGATGCTGCAACAGAATCCGAGTCAAACTACAAGTCCAAAGGTGTTACATCACCTCCACTTGGGCCCATTGGCCTTGTACGACCTAGGGTTAGTTTTACGCTGCCTTGGGACGTCCTCCCACCTCCTTGGCCGCCACCCCTTGCTCCTATATAAGTAGATCCATCTAGTAGCTTTTCCCTTGGGATATGTTTAGTTAAAAGTTAGCCATTGCAACTTCGTGTACTTCGTTTGTGTCCAAAGACCAGACCAAGACCGCTTACGGATCGCCATCTTTATCAGTACTTCATATATATTCGCAATATTCAGATTGCTTTAACATATTCTTACTTGTTCTTCGATTGCTTGCAGGAATAGACCTTCGTGGTCAGGTTGATCATGCTCCGGCGTGGTCAATAACCTTTCGGAGTTGGTTTAGAGATAGCTAGGGCGCAACATCTTGCACGTTTGTAGTCGGATCGTCAAAGTTGTCTCCACCAAATCGATAATTATCATCTCATCGAAAGATCGGGGCACCCCGCCTCTATCACTAAGTGTTTTGAGACAGGTGCCATTATAGAAAGTTTTTTTTGAGCCGTTTCCAGATTTTGGTCCGGGGAGTCGAAAAAAAAATTGGTCGCAAAAATTTTGTGTCTATCCTATTACCTTGACTTGGGAAGAGATTTGAGACACTTGCCATTATAGTGAATTTTCACAAAAAAAGAGAAGCGCAAACAAAAGAGCGCAAAAAAAAGGAGCGAAAAAAAAATCAGAGTGTGCTCCTCCCTTGTTTAAGTGCCGCGCCGTGATTTTGTTGGTGTTCTAGGCTCGCGTCTCTAGCACAGTCTAGCCTAGGACCAGCACAGTACCGTCATTGAGCGTTTATTCAACTTTGCATCTCTGAATTGATTCTTGCTGACCCTTTTTGCTACCATATTTTAAGCCTTCCAGCTCCACATAACATCTACGTCGTGCGTTTGACCCTCCCTGGTAATCGCTCTATCCAACCTTTGAGAGTTTTGACTACAACGGTTGCCGATCACTGCCTGCTGCTGGGTCAGAACTGGTAAGAATTTGAGATTTGCTTGACGGATTTGCGACACCCACCACCACCTCTTGTTAGTAGTCTGTAGGATCATATTCTTGTGTATTTCTATTGCTGCTAACCATGCGAGGATCACAAGCCGACGAGACTGACTGGGAGAACATGACGAATAAGGATGTGCATGATAAATTTCAGCAAATGACGAGTGGACAGGTGCAAGATGTGCTAAACAGATTTGAAGAGGCTATGGAGAAGATAGATGGCATGGAGAAGACGTTCGAAACAAAGCTCGATAACAAGTGTAATGAATTGCTCGCCTGTTTTCCACCACCACCACCCGCTGCACCTAACACACCTCTCCAACAACAACAACAACAACAACTACCTCCACATCGCGAAACAACCCTCCGCCAAGCGAGCCGTGTCCCTCTTGTGTTTGGCCAAACTGTTGGTGCTGCTGTTGATACTTCTGTGGCTCCTGCTGCTGATGCGGAGGAGGATGATTATGTGGGAGATTATGAGGATGAGGTTGATCAAAATCAGAACTACGTGCAACCACCTGCACCACAACCACCAGGTCGTCCACTTGGAAATAATCACAATGGTAGGGCTCTCCCTCAGGTATGAGATCATGACCATCTTCCTAAACTGAAATTGAATATTCCACCATTTGAGGGTAGATATGTTCTTGATATATATCTTACTTGGGAGTTAGAAACTGAACAACAATTTACATGTTTACAATATCCTGAGGAGAGACGGGTTGCCGCTGCTGTTTGTGCTTTCACTAGTTTTGCATGTGTATGCTGGTCTGAACATTGTAGATTATATCCTATTCCAACTACTTGGGCTGCTTTGAAAACTGCTATGCGTACGCATTGGGTTCCACCATATTATCAACGTGAATTGCTTCAAAAATTGCAGCGCTTAAGACAAGGGAAAAATTATGTAGAAGAATATTATCAGGAATTACAAACTGGCATGATTAGATGTGGTATTGTTGAGGAGAATGAAGCTATGCTTGCACATTTTCTGGGTGGATTAAATAGAGAGATTCAGACCATTCTAGACTATAAGGAGTATACTAATATCACTCGTTTATTCCATCTTGCTTGTAAAGCTGAACGTGAAGTGCAGGATCGACAAGCATTGGCGCGAACTAACTTTTCTGCAGGCCGACCTTCATCATGGACACCGCATGCATCTTCTACTTCAACTGCACCAGCACCTTCATCAGGTGCCACCTCCAGCCGTGATACAAGAAAGCAGGCACAACCACCACTATCTGCCAAGAGCGCACCTGCTGGACCTACACAGAGCTCTTCTTCTTCCATGGCATCAACAGGGCACACAAGTGATATTATTTTTCGTTGTTGTAAAGGAAGAGGTCATTATGCGCGAGAATGCAAATCTCAGTGTGTGATGATTGCTACCGAGGATGGTTGGTATGAGTCCGCTAGTGACTATGATGAGGAGACTTTGGCTCTTATTACACGTGAAGAACACGATGGAGACGATTCTGATCATGAGACACAATACATGGCTCCTGATGATGCTGACATATATGAATGTTTAGTTGCTCAACGTGTTTTGAGTGTGCAGGTCACACAAGCTAAGCAAAATCAGAGGCATAATTTGTTCCATACAAAGGGAGTTGTGAAGGAACGTTCTGTGCGCGTCATCATAGACGGAGGGAGCCGCCACAACTTGGCTAGCATGGAGATTGTGGAGAAGCTTTCTCTCACCACAAGACCACATCCACATCCTTACTACATCCAATGGTCCAACAATAGCGGCAAGGTTAAGGTAACATGTACTGTTCGTGTGCATTTTAGTATCTCTACATATGCTGAATATGTTGATTGTGATGTGGTACCTATGCAAGCATGTTCCTTATTACTTGGTCGGCCATAGCAATTTGATAAAAATTCTGTACACCATGGTAGAAACAATCATTATAATCTGGTTCATAAGGATAAAAATATTAGTTTGCTTCCTATGACTCCTGATTCCATTTTGAAAGATGATATTAATAGAGCTAATAAAGCAAAACAGGAGACAAATAAGAGTGAAAATCAGATTGTGGCAAAAGAATTTGAGCAACAAATGAAGCCTAATAGTAAACCATCGAGTGTTGTTTCTGAAATTAAATTGAAAAGTGCATGTTTACTTGCCACTAAATCTGATATTGATGAGCTAGATTTCAGCAAATCTGTTTGCTATGCTTTTGTGTGCAAAGAGGCATTATTTTCATTTGAGGACGTGCCTTCCTCTTTGCCCCCTGCTGTCACTAACATTTTGCAGGAGTTCGCTGATGTCTTTCCACAAGACGTGCCACCGGGATTACCTCCCATTCGAGGGATTGAGCATCAGATTGACTTAATTCCCAGTGCATCATTACCTAACCGTGCACCATACCGTACCAATCTAGAGGAGACGAAGGAAATTATGCGTCAAGTACAGGAGCTGCTCGACAAAGGTTATATACGCGAATCTCTTAGTCCTTGTACTGTTCCTATTATTCTAGTGCCGAAAAAGGATGGTACATCACGTATGTGTGTTGATTGTAGTGGCATTAATAATATTACTATTCGTTATCGTCATCCTATTCCTAGGCTAGATGATATGCTTGATGAATTGAGTGGCTCTACAATATTCTCCAAAGTTGATTTGCGTAGTGGATACCATCAAATTCGTATTAAATTGGGAGATGAATGGAAAACAACATTTAAAACTAAGTTTGGTTTATATGAGTGGTTAGTCACGCCTTTTGGGTTAACTAATGCGCCTAATACTTTCATGAGACTAATGAACGAAGTTTTACGTGTTTTCATTGGACGATTTGTGGTAGTTTACTTTGATGACATATTGATTTATAACAGATATTTGGAAGAACATTTGGAACATTTACGTGTTGTTTTTATTGCTCTATGTGATGCACGTTTGTTTGGTAACCTTGGGAAGTGCACCTTTTGCACCGACCGAGTATCTTTTCTTGGCGATGTTGTTACTCCATAGGGAATTGAAGTTGATAAAGCCAAGATTGAAGCTATTGAGAGTTGGCCGCAGCCCAAAACGGTCACACAAGTGAGGAGTTTTCTTGGCCTCGTTGGATTCTATAGGAGTTTTGTGAGAGATTTCAGCACCATTGCTGCACCTCTCAACGAGCTTACAAAGAAGGATGTGCCTTTTGTTTGGGGTACCGCATAGGAAGAAGCCTTCACGGTATTGAAAGATAAGTTGACACATGCTCCTTTGCTCCAACTTCCTGATTTTAATAAGACTTTTGAGCTTGAATGTGATGCTAGTAGAATTGGATTAGGAGGTGTGTTATTACAAGATGGCAAACCTGTTGCATACTTTTCTGAAAAATTGAGTGGGCTTAGTCTGAATTATTCTACTTATGATAAAGAGTTATATGCTCTTTGAGGGAGTCCTGGATTAGGGGGTGTCCGGATGGCCGGACTATGACCTTTGGCCGGACTCCCGGACTATGAAGATACAAGATTGAAGACTGCGTCCCGTGTCTGGATAGGACTTTCCTTGGCATGGAAGGCAAGCTTGGAGATTCGATATGAAGATCTCCTCCCATTGTAACCGACTCTGTGTAACCCTAGCCCTCTCCGGTGTCTATATAAACCGGAGAGTTTTAGTCCGTAGGACGAACAACAATCATACCATAGGCTAGCTTCTAGGGTTTAGCCTCTCTGATCTCGTGGTAGATCAACTCTTGTACTGCCCATATCATCAATATTAATCAAGCAGGAGTAGGGTTTTACCTCCATCGAGAGGGCCCGAACCTGGGTAAAAATACCGTGTCCCTTGTCTCCTGTTACCATCCGCCTTGACGCACAGTTCGGGACCCCCTACCCGAGATCCGCCGGTTTTGACACCGACATTGGTGCTTACATTGAGAGTTCCTCTGTGTCGTCACCTTTAGGCCCGATGCCTTCTTCGATCATCAACCACAATGTGGTCCAGGGTGAGACTTTTCTCCCCGGATAAATCTTCGTATTCGGCGGATTTGCACTGCGGGCCAATTCGCTTGGCCATCTGGAGCAGATCGAAAGCTACGCCCCTGGCCATCAGGTCAGGTTTGGAAGCTTAAACTACACGACCGACATCCGGGGGACTTGATCTTCGATAGATTCGAGCCACGGCCGAGCGCGCCGCACTGTGACGATGGGCATGATCTAGCTCTGCCGCCAGACAGCGCCCAGAGCGCCGCTCAGTTGTCCGCTCCGACCATTAGCTCGGAGCCGACTGCGCCAGTCGGGGACAGACGGTTGGACGCCGCCCCAGGAGCCGCAATCCCTATGGCGATAGAGCCGAATACCAGCCTAGTCCTTTGCGAGGCCTATGACTCCAAGGTATCGGACTTCGTTCCGGACTCTGAATCTTCCGCACCCCTTCCGATCGAACCCGATTGGGCTCCGATCATGGAGTTCACCGCCGCGGACATCTTTCAGCACTCGCCCTTTGGCGAGATCCTGAATTCACTAAAGTCTCTCTCTTTGTCAGGAGAGCCCTGGCCGGACTATGGTCAGCAAGGTTGGGATGCAGACGACAAAGAAATTCGAAACCCACCCACCACCCACTTCGTAGCCACTGTCGACGATCTAACCGACATGCTCGACTTCAACTCCGAAGACATCGACGGTATGGACGCCGATGAAGGAGACGACCAAGAACCAGCACCTATAGGGCACTTGAAAGCCATCTCGTCATATGACATATACATGGTGGACACCCCCAAAGCAAGGGATGGCAATGAAAAAATGGAGGACGACCCCTCCAAGAAGCAACCCAAGCGCCGACGTCAGCGGCGCCGCTCTAAATCCCGCCAGAGCAAAAATGGCAAGTCCGGCACTAGAGACAACAACACCCCGGACAGTGCTGAAGACAACCCCCTCCAGCAGGATTCAGCACTGGAGGACGGAGGATCCTACCCTCATGAGAAAGCGGCAGACAGGGAGGTTGAGGACGACAATTATATGCCTCCCTCCGAAGACCAGGCAAGCCTCGACGATGATGAATTCGTCGTGCCAGAGGATCCCGTCGAACAAGAGCGTTTCAAACGCAGGCTTATGGCCACGGCAAGCAGCCTCAAGAAAAAATAGCAACAGCTCAGAGCTGACCAAGACTTGCTAGCCGACAGATGGACTGAAGTCCTGGCGACCGAAGAGTATAAACTCGAACGCCCTCCAAGAGCTACCCAAAGCGCAGGGTGGTACCCCAACTAGAGGAGGAAGCAACTAATCCGACATCACCAGCGTATGATGCGCCCGATCGGCCACCCCGTGGCCGCGACAGAGAGGCCTTTCGGCCCTCAACCCAAGCCGCACCCTGGCGCCGCTCAAAAAATATCAGAGCGCGGGGAAACACAACAGACCTGCGAGACATATTGGAGGATAAGGCAAGGCAAACAAGATCGATCTACGGATCACGTGGGCGCCCCATGTTACGTGACGATAACCGTCACGTTGGATATGATAAATACGGCCAGGCCGAACACAACAGACCAAGCTCATCCGAGCTACGTCGCGATATAGCCCAGTACAGGAGCGCCGCACACCCACTATGCTTCACAAACGAAGTAATGGATCATCAAATCCCTGAGGGTTTTAAACCCGTAAACATCGAATCATACGATGGCACAACAAACCCCGCGGTATGGGTCGAGGATTATCTCCTTCATATCCACATGGCCCATGGTGATGATCTACACGCCATCAAATACCTCCCGCTCAAGCTTAAAGGACCAGCTCGGCATTGGCTTAACAGCCTGCCAGCAGAGTCAATTAGTTGCTGGGAGGACCTGGAATCCGCATTCCTTGACAACTTCAAGGGCACTTATGTGCGACCGCCAGACGCCGATGACCTAAGCCACATAATCCAGCAGCCAGAGGAATCGACCAGACAATTCTGGACACGGTTCCTAACCAACAAAAAATCGAATAGTCGACTGTTCGGACGCAGAGGCCCTTGCAGCCTTCAAGCACAACATACGAGACGAATGGCTTGCCCGGCACCTAGGATAGGAAAAGCCGAAATCTATGGCAGCCCTCATGACACTCATGACCCGCTTTTGCGCGGGAGAAGACAACTAGCTAGCTCGTAGCAATAACATAACCAAGAGCCCTAGCAATTCGGATACCAAGGACAACAATGGCAGGTCACGTCGCAACAAGCACAAGCGCCGCATTAACAGCGACAATACTGAGGATACGACAGTTAATGCCGGATTCAGAGGCTCTAAACCCGGTCAGCGGAAGAAGACATTCAAAAGAAACCCTCCGGGCCCATCCAGCTCAGACCGGATACTCGATCGCTCGTGCCAGATACACGGCACCCCCGAACAACCAGCCAACCACACCAACAGGGATTGTTGGGTGTTCAAGCAGGCAGGCAAGTTAAGGGCCGAAACCAGAGACAAGGGGTTGCATAGCAATGACGAGGAGGAGCCCCGGCCGCCGAACAACAAGGACAGAAGGGATTCCCCCCGCAAGTGCGGACGGTGAACATGATATACGCAACCCACATCCCCAAAAGGGAGCGGAAGCGTGCTCTCAAGGACGTCTATGCGTTGGAGCCAGTCGCCCCAAAGTTCAACCCACGGTCCTCCTGCCCGATCACTTTTGATCGAAGGGACCACCCCACTAGCATTCGTCACGGCGGATTCGCCGCATTGGTCCTAGACCCAATCATTGACGGATTTCACCTCACTAGAGTCCTCATGGACGGCAGCAGCAGCCTGAACCTGCTTTATCAGGATACAGTGCAAAAAATGGGTATAGATCCATCAAGGATTAAACCCACAAAGACAACCTTTACATGCGTCATACCAGGTGTAGAAGCCAGCTGTACAGGCTCGGTTACACTCGAAGTGGTCTTCGGATCCCCGGATAATTTCCGAAGCGAAGAGTTAATCTTCGACATAGTCCCATTCCGCAGTGGCTATCACGCCCTGCTCGGACGAACCGCATTCGCAAAATTCAATGCGGTGCCGCACTACGCATATCTCGAGCTCAAGATGCCAGGCCCTCGCGGAGTCATTACGGTAAATGGAAACACCGAACGCTCTCTCCGAACGGACGAGCACACGGCAGCCCTGGTGGCGGAAGTACAAAGTAGCCTCTCAAGG
Source organism: Triticum dicoccoides (assembly GCF_002162155.2). Taxonomy (NCBI): domain Eukaryota; kingdom Viridiplantae; phylum Streptophyta; class Magnoliopsida; order Poales; family Poaceae; genus Triticum; species Triticum dicoccoides. Next base: position 291,347,914 of record NC_041387.1, on the reverse strand, counting down.
CAATTCTCCAATCCGGGTGTTAAACGTCCTGACAACGTCAAGCGCGCCCGAAGTAACCTACAACAAAACCGGCTGGCATGTTCCGAGCAAGCATAGCAGTGCGGCCCCAACCCCAGCCCTCGCCAGATGGCGATGGCGGTACCACGCGTACATAATTATGCTTTGGAAATACCATGGGCATAAGGGGAGGGGCACAACCACGGCACGCCCAGAATGCGGCTCAACCGCACTAGGGGCTCCCTATTCTGCCGTTTCTTTTTTTACTTTCAGGACCCAACTATCGGGAAGGCCTGTCCGGCAATACACTCGCCGAACACACGATGCAACAGCCAGGGAGAGAACAAGCCACGTCAAATGTCCAGGTCGTCTCTATAACGAGCTAAATACCTGTTTTACTTAAAGTTTCGCAGCTTGCCCCTGGAGGGGGACACGTCAAATAATCCCATCCCTTGCTTATCGCACTATTTTTATCGTTCTGCTTTCATAGCAGCCCTTTTTAATAAACAATACATAGCTCTTATCTATTATTGTATTCATCTATTTTTATACAAATATGTTCAGTCATGACATTATGCAACCGTACACTTTGGTACGGCAATACACCAGGGGCTTAAGCACCCCATAACATGGTGTGAGAAGACCGAACATTCTCATGAGTGCGGCACCCCGAACTTATAGCACTATATGCATCGGCTCCGAATCATGTCTTGGGTCAATAGTTGGGTTTGCTCGGCTCCCATGTTTTGGTACCTTACATTCCGCAATGTTGGCTAAGGTAGTGCTGGGAGAACTACTGCGATTGTGCCCCAGTTGAGCTGGGTTAACACCTTAGTGGAGAAAGCTAAAACTGACCGTCATGATAGTGCGAGAGACCGGTCGCTGTTCGCGAGGTTTTTCGAGTCCCTAAAGACTTATGCCGCTTAGAGCGAGGAGCCGGATTTATTTGGCCTAGGCGTGGATAGCGCCCCGAACTCGGTCTTCCGAATACTAGGGGCTTCGCCGAAATTTAAAATTATAGAATTCTATGGCTAAGTGAGAGTGATAAAGTATTATAAGTCCGATGGCCTTGTTCATTGTGCTGAGCGCCTCCCTAGATGGACCCAAGAATGGGAACAAGAGCGCTCAAGTTTATCCCGAACACCCCAGCACTCGTGGCATGAGGGTAGAAGCCGACAACTTGCATCTCTCAGATTTGATAAATGGCTGCACAGAAGGTAATATTTTAAATTAACAAGCGTTGCTTAGCGCATATCAACAAAGTTTTCAGCGTACAGGATAACAGATGCGAGTCTACTCAAAAATTACATCTTTGGAGCATTCACCCGCTATAAGGCGGGCACCCTTCAGGACGCCCTCATAATACATCTCGGGCTTGCGATACTCCTTGCCCGGCAGTGGCGCGTCCGTCACAAGCTTCTCGGCATCCATCCTGTCCCAGTGCAGTTTAGCACGGGCAAGGGCCCGACGGGCACCTTCAATACAGATGGAGCGCTTGATGACTTCAATCCATGGACAGGCGTCCACCAGCCGCCGCACCAGACCGAAGTAGCTCCCAGGCATGGCTTCTCTGGGCCACAACCGAACTATGAGGCCCTTCATGGCCTGTTCGGCCGCCTTGTGGAGCTCGACCAGCTGCTTCAGCTGGTCGCTCAGGGGCACCGGATGTCCGGCCTCAGCATATTGAGACCAGAACACCTTTTCCGTCGAGCTCCCCTCCTCGGCTCGGTAGAACACGGCAGCATCAGACACACTACGGGGAAGATCGGCGAATGCTCCTGGAGAGCTCCGGATTCGTGTAAGTAACAGATAATTCACTTTTATATGCTTGCTTTGCATAAAGAATGCCTTACCCGCCGCTATCTTCTTTATCGCCTCCATCTCCTAGAGGGCCTTCTGGGCTTCGGCCTTAGCAGTTTTGGCACTCTCAAGAGCCACGGCGAGCTCAGACTCTCGAGCCTTCGAGTCACGCTCCAAACTCTCGTGTTTCTCCACGAGAGCCTGGAGCTCTTGCCGCACCTCTGCCACCTGTGCCTCCTGCTTCTCTCGCTCGGTGCACTCCAAGGCCGCACTGTTTTCGGCCTTGGACACCGCTTCCTTCAGGGTCGCCACCTCGGTCGTGGCCCCTGCAATACCCACGTTATTCCTGTCATTTTTTGCAACCAAATCCTTTCTATAAGGTATTACTTTAATAAGTTATTACTTACCTTCCTTGTCCTCGAGCTGCTTCTTGGCACGGCCGAGCTCGTTCTCGTACCGCTCGAGGTTCTGCTTCGATACGTCGACCTCCGCACTCAGTGCAGAAGAGGTCAGCAGCGCAGCCTGCATTCACATATCGACATATTTATGTTAGACAACTAGGTATATCTTATTTTTAGATCCTCAGTACGGCTTTTCTTTCTGAACACCACAGTGAGCATCAGGGGCTACTGTCTATGCGGTAACATTTTAATATGTTTTGAATACATACCTCAAAGGCTGTTAATAGGCTCGTACATGCTTCTGTCACTCCGCTCTTGGCGAACTGAACCTTCTGAATCACCGCACTCATAATAGTGCGGTGTTCCTCGTTGATGGAGGCGCCGTTAAGCACCTCCAGCAAATTGTCTGGCGCCTCCGGTTGGACGGAGGTCACCGGCATCGTAGGCTTGCCCTTCTTACGAAGGCGCCGCCCGCCGGACTCCGAAACCGCTGAAGGTTCCGGAGCAGTGTCCCGCCCAGGGCCGGACTTAGACACCTCTGGGGCTTTACCCCCTTTGGGCCTGGAATCCGGGAGGTTGCCTTGCGGCGCCTCCAGGACCACCTCCTCCTGGTTTAGTCCCTTTTGGGACTCCACCTCGGCGTCGTCCGCAGGGAGCGGGGAGGAGGCCGTCGGAAGTGAAGCGCTATTCACATCCGACGAATCCAGGGAGCCGCTCGACGAATCGCTGAGCTGAGCCTTGGGCGGACTGCATGATTGAATTCGGCGTCACAAAATACCGAATAATAGAGGAGCGCCATAAGTTATTCCGGTATCCGGATACTTATGATTTTGCCAGGGGCTTGACCCTAGATGGCCATTCCTCCCCGCCGTCTTCGGCATCGGAGGCGTAGTCCGATAGAAGGGTCTTCCCCTTCTTGGACCCTTCGGCCTCCCCAGTTGGGGCAGCCTTCCTTTTCTTTCCTCCCCCCGATGGAGGGGGAGAGGCTTCTTCTTCCTCCTCCTCCTCGTCCTCAGAGGCGGAGGGTGCTTCGAGGTTGTCAGGCGAGGAATCCGACACCACCAGGCGCCAGGAACTCTTTCGAGTTCCCGTGGCCTTCTTCTTGGCCTTCTTATCCGGCACCACGTGTGGTGCCGGAACCAGCAGCCCCGTCAATCGGGCGCCTGCTGGGTCTTCTGGTAAGGGAGCCGGACAGTTAACCTGCCCGGACTTCTTCAACCAGTCCTGTCAAAGGTAAGGGAGTTTAGATCCCACATAGACTATGAAAAACAAGAGTCCATTAAAGCTTAGAATAGCTTACCTCGCTGGCCTGACGCCGCGAGCTGAATCCACGATCTTCGGTAGCGGATGCGGGGGCCTCGGCGCCCTTGAACAGCACCTTCCAGGCATCTTCGTACGTAGTGTCGAAGAACTTGCTCAAGGTTTGGTGATGTGCCAGATCAAACTCCCACAATTTGAAGGCCCGTTGTTGGCATGGGACGATCCGGCGGATGAGCATGACCTGGACTACGTTGACGAGCTTGAGATTCTTGTTCACTAGCTTTTGGACGCAGGCTTGAAGTCCGGTCAGCTCTTCCGAATCTCCCCACGTTAGGCCCGTCTCTTTCCAGGAGGTGAGCCGTGTGGGGAAACCAGATCAGAATTCAGGGGCCGCCGCCCATTTGGGGTCACGCGGCTCGGTGATGTAGAACCACCCCGACTGCCACCCCTTTATTGTCTCCACAAAGAAGCCCTTGAGCCATAGGACGTTGGCCATCCGGCCCACCATGGCACCTCCGCACTCCGCTTGGCGGCCGCCCACTACCTTCGGCTTGACATTAAAAGTCTTCAGCCATAAGCCGAAGTGGGGCTGGATGCAGAGGAAGGCCTCGCACACGACGATGAACGCCGAGATGTTGAGGATGAAGTTCGGGGCTAGATCGTGGAAATCTAGGCCATAGTAGAACATGAGCCCTCGGACAAATTGGTGAAGTGGAAAACCTAGTCCGTAGAGGAAGTGGGTGAGGAACACCACCCTCTCATGGGGCCTGGGGGTGGGGAGAAGCTGCCCCTTGTCGGGGAGCCGATGCACGATGTCGCTAGACAAGTATCCTGCCTTCCTGATAGAGGCAAAGGTGTCCCGTCTTTCGATGAGATGGTGGATTTCGCTTTGGTGGAAGTCGACTTTGACGATCCGACTACGAACGTGTGAGGACGTCGCGCCTTAGCAATCGCTAAACCAACTCCGAGAGGTTATTGACCACGCCGGAGCACGATCAACCTGACCACGAGGGTCTGTTTCCTGCGAGCAAACGAAGAACAAGCAAGAAACTAAGATTGCAATCTGGATATTGCGAATATAAGATGAAAGCTTTATTGATCAAGGTGGGGTTCTGTGACGCCTTTGTCTGGTCGTTGAACACAAACGAAGTACGCGAAGTTGCAGCTATGGCGAACTTTTAATCTAAACAAAACCCAAAGTCTAAACGATGCCCTAAGGGCTGTATATATGGAGGAAGAGGGGGGAATTTCGTGGCCCTTGGTGGAGGAGTCCGAAATCAACCCTATCTCTTGTTTCCCCACACATACGGACTCTAAAAATAGCCTATACTTACGTATTTCGAAATTACATGGGCCTGGCCCAATAATAAGGTGACGCAGCACCTAAAATAGCCTCGGGACGAAATTTATGAAGTGGCATCTTGTATATTTCATCCAAGGCTTCATGCACCCATTATGGTGGCTTCAAAGTCCTGAAATCATCACTTGTAACTCCGTTCTTGTTCCCCTTGCGCATGCCATCATCTCCATGCTTGTTCTTGCTCCAATGTTCATCCTTCTCCAAGCTAGGCCCTTCATTTGTAAGCAAAACAAATGTATCCAATTTAGGCAGCATCATATTCTCATGAACATTAGAATCATTACCAAGAAACGAAAGTACCTGGTAATTTAGTTGGCGTGCACGAGCTCTAGTAATTGGTCCAGTATGTATAGCAGCAGGGGCTGTGGGTGTAACAATTGTATTGATGTCCTCATCAGATAGCATATTTGTTGTCGTGGATAGATTCTCGAAAATGGCACACTTTATACCATGTCATAAAAGCGATGATGCTGTTAATGTTGCTGATTTGTTCTTTCGTGAAATTATTCGCTTGCATGGTGTGCCAAATACTATTGTTTCAGATCGTGATACTAAATTTCTTAGCCACTTTTGGAGATGTTTATGGGCTAAGTTGGGGACTAAACTGCTTTTTAGTACTACTTGTCACCCCCAAACTGATGGACAAACTGAAGTAGTCAATAGAACGTTGTCTACTATGCTTAGGGCTGTTTTGAAGAATAATAAGAAAATGTGGGAGGAATGCTTGCCTCATATTGAATTTGCTTATAATCGTTCATTGCATTCTACTACTAAGATGTGCCCTTTTGAAGTTGTGTATGGTTTCCTACCTCATGCACCTATTGATTTGTTGCCTCTTCCATCTTCGGAGAAGGTTAATTTTGATGCTAAACAACGTGCTGAATTGATTTTAAAAATGCATGAGTTAACTAAGGAAAACATTGAGCGCATGAATACTAAATATAAACTTGTTGGAGATAAGGGTAGAAAACATGTTGTGTTTGCACCTGGAGATCTTGTTTGGTTACATTTGCGTAAGGATAGATTTCCTGATTTGCGCAAATCAAAGTTAATGCCACGTGCTGATGGTCCCTTTAAGGTGTTAGAGAAAATAAATGATAATGCATATAAACTTGAGCTGCCTGCAGATTTTGGGGTTAGTCCCACTTTTAACATTGCAGATTTGAAGCCTTATTTGGGTGAGGAAGATGAACTTCCGTCGAGGACGACTTCATTTCAAGAAGGGGAGGATGATGAGGACATCAATACAATTGTTACACCCACAGCCCCTGCTGCTATACATACTGGACCAATTACTAGAGCTCGTGCACGCCAACTAAATTACCAGGTACTTTCGTTTCTTGGTAATGATTCTAATGTTCATAAGAATATGATGCTGCCTAAATTGGATAAATTTGTTTTGCTTACAAATGAAGGGCCTGGCTTGGAGAAGGATGAACATTGGAGCAAGAACAAGCATGGAGATGATGGCATGCGCAAGGGAAACAAGAACGGAGTTACAAGTGATGATTTCAGGACTTTGAAGCCACCATAATGGGTGCATCAAGCCTTGGACGAAATATACAAGACGCCACTTCATAAATTTCGTCCCGAGGCTATTTTAGGTGCTGCGTCACCTTATTATTGGGCCAGGCCCATGTAATTTCGAAATACATAAGTATAGGCTATTTTTAGAGTCCGTATGTGTGGGGAAACAAGAGATAGGGTTGATTTCGGACCCCTCCACCAAGGGCCACGAAATTCCCCCCCTCTTCCTCCATATATACAGCCCTTAGGGCATCGTTTAGACTTTGGGTTTTGTTTAGATTAAAAGTTCGCCATAGCTGCAACTTCGCGTACTTCGTTTGTGTTCAACGACCAGACAAAGGCGTCACAGAACCCCACCTTGATCAATAAAGCTTTCATCTTATATTCGCAATATCCAGATTGCAATCTCAGTTTCTTGCTTCTTCTTCGTTTGCTCGCAGGAAACAGACCCTCGTGGTCAGGTTAATCGTGCTCCGGCGTGGTCAATAACCTCTCGGAGTTGGTTTAGCGATTGCTAAGGCGCGACGTCCTCGCACGTTCGTAGTCGGATCGTCAAAGTCGACTTCCACCAAAGCGATATCCATCATCTCATCGAAAGACGGGACACCTTTGCCTCTATCAGAGGGATAGCATATTTGTTGTCGTGGATAGATTCTCGAAAATGGCACACTTTATACCATGTCATAAAAGCGATGATGCTGTTAATGTTGCTGATTTGTTCTTTCGTGAAATTATTCGCTTGCATGGTGTGCCAAATACTATTGTTTCAGATCGTGATACTAAATTTCTTAGCCACTTTTGGAGATGTTTATGGGCTAAGTTGGGGACTAAACTGCTTTTTAGTACTACTTGTCACCCCCAAACTGATGGACAAACTGAAGTAGTCAATAGAACGTTGTCTACTATGCTTAGGGCTGTTTTGAAGAATTATAAGAAAATGTGGGAGGAATGCTTGCCTCATATTGAATTTGCTTATAATCATTCATTGCATTCTACTACTAAGATGTGCCCTTTTGAAGTTGTGTATGGTTTCCTACCTCGTGCACCTATTGATTTGTTGCCTCTTCCATCTTCGGAGAAGGTTAATTTTGATGCTAAACAACGTGCTGAATTGATTTTAAAAATGCATGAGTTAACTAAGGAAAACATTGAGCGCATGAATGCTAAATATAAACTTGCTGGAGATAAGGGTAGAAAACATGTTGTGTTTGCACCTGGAGATCTTGTTTGGTTACATTTGCGTAAGGATAGATTTCCTGATTTGCGCAAATCAAAGTTAATGCCACGTGCTGATGGTCCCTTTAAGGTGTTAGAGAAAATAAATGATAATGCATATAAACTTGAGCTGCCTGCAGATTTTGGGGTTAGTCCCACTTTTAACATTGCAGATTTGAAGCCTTATTTGGGTGAGGAAGATGAACTTCCGTCGAGGACGACTTCATTTCAAGAATGGGAGGATGATGAGGACATCAATACAATTGGTACACCCACAGCCCCTGCTGCTATACATACTGGACCAATTACTAGAGCTCGTGCACGCCAACTAAATTATCAGGTACTTTCGTTTCTTGGTAATGATTCTAATGTTCATGAGAATATGATGCTGCCTAAATTGGATACATTTGTTTTGCTTACAAATGAAGGGCCTAGCTTGGAGAAGGATGAACATTGGAGCAAGAACAAGCATGGAGATGATGGCATGCGCAAGGGGAACAAGAACGGAGTTACAAGTGATGATTTCAGGACTTTGAAGCCACCATAATGTGTGCATGAAGCCTTGGACGAAATATACAAGATGCCACTTCATAAATTTCGTCCCGAGGCTATTTTAGGTGCTGCGTCACCTTATTATTGGGCCAGGCCCATGTAACTTCGAAATACATAAGTATAGGCTATTTTTAGAGTCCGTATGTGTGGGGAAACAAGAGATAGGGTTGATTTCGAACCCCTCCACCAAGGGCCACGAAATTCCCCCCCTCTTCCTCCATATATACAGCCCTTAGGGCATCGTTTAGACTTTGGGTTTTGTTTAGATTAAAAGTTCGCCATAGCTGCAACTTCGCGTACTTCGTTTGTGTTCAACGACCAGACAAAGGCGTCACAGAACCCCACCTTGATCAATAAAGCTTTCATCTTATATTCGCAATATCCAGATTGCAATCTTAGTTTCTTGCTTGTTCTTCGTTTGCTCGCAGGAAACAGACCCTCGTGGTCAGGTTGATCGTGCTCCGGCGTGGTCAATAACCTCTCGGAGTTGGTTTAGCGATTGCTAAGGCGCGACGTCCTCGCACGTTCGTAGTCGGATCGTCAAAGTCGACTTCCACCAAAGCGAAATCCACCATCTCATCGAAAGACGGGACACCTTTGCCTCTATCAAGTGGTATCAGATTTCCAGGTTGCTCGGTGAGATTTTACAGTTTTTTTAGTAGTTTAGATCGAGTCTGCTCTTCATACCTATAGTCCACGAAAAAGCCACAAAAAAAAATTAGGGTTAGTTCATCATATCCGAACCAATCTGAGCCTTGCATAATCTTTTTAGGGTTTTGCTTTGTTGAATTTGCGGTTGCATCGTCGTGTCTAGTTGCTGGTCTTAGAGTCTAGTCTTTTAGAGTTTCGAGTTCTGGTCATAAGTTGTCACGCCGCCGCCGCACCATCATCATCGCCCCTGCCATCTACCACCACCGCACCGAATCCGTATCCATATACCACCACCAATCCGTGTCCATATACCACCACCGATCCATATCCATATACTACCACCGCTACCACCACCGCTGCCATATACCACCACCATATATCCACCACCAATCCGAGTTCTTTGCTTATTAGGTTTGTTTTCGGGATCCTTCTAGATTCCGATTCGTGTTTCCTTGCCGGAGTAGGTTTCGGAAAAAAAAAATTCGATGAGATGGTGGATTTCGCTTTGGTGGAAGTCGACTTTGACGATCCGACTACGAACGTGCGAGGACGTCGCGCCTTAGCAATCGCTAAACCAACTCCGAGAGGTTATTGACCACGCCGGAGCACCATCAACCTGACCACGAGGGTCTGTTTCCTGCGAGCAAACGAAGAACAAGCAAGAAACTAAGATTGCAATCTGGATATTGCGAATATAAGATGAAAGCTTTATTGATCAAGATGGGGTTCTGTGACGCCTTTGTCTGGTCGTTGAACACAAACGAAGTACGCGAAGTTGCAGCTATGGCGAACTTTTAATCTAAACAAAACCCAAAGTCTAAACGATGCCCTAAGGGCTGTATATATGGAGGAAGAGGGGGGAATTTCGTGGCCCTTGGTGGAGGAGTCCGAAATCAACCCTATCTCTTGTTTCCCCACACATACGGACTCTAAAAATAGCCTATACTTATGTATTTCGAAATTACATGGGCCTGGCCCAATAATAAGGTGACGCAGCACCTAAAATAGCCTCGGGACGAAATTTATGAAGTGGCATCTTGTATATTTCGTCCAAGGCTTCATGCACCCATTATGGTGGCTTCAAAGTCCTGAAATCATCACTTGTAACTCCGTTCTTGTTCCCCTTGCGCATGCCATCATCTCCATGCTTGTTCTTGCTCCAATGTTCATCCTTCTCATAGCTAGGCCCTTCATTTGTAAGCAAAACAAATGTATCCAATTTAGGCAGCATCATATTCTCATGAACATTAGAATCATTACCAAGAAACGAAAGTACCTGGTAATTTAGTTGGCGTGCACGAGCTCTAGTAATTGGTCCAGTATGTATAGCAGCAGGGGCTGTGGGTGTAACAATTGTATTGATGTCCTCATCATCCTCCCCTTCTTGAAATGAAGTCGTCCTCGACGGAAGTTCATCTTCCTCACCCAAATAAGGCTTCAAATCTGCAATGTTAAAAGTGGGACTAACCCCAAAATCTGCAGGCAGCTCAAGTTTATATGCATTATCATTTATTTTCTCTAACACCTTAAAGGGACCATCAGCACGTGGCATTAACTTTGATTTGCGCAAATCAGGAAATCTATCCTTACGCAAATGTAACCAAACAAGATCTCCAGGTGCAAACACAACATGTTTTCTACCCTTATCTCCAACAAGTTTATATTTAGTATTCATGCGCTCAATGTTTTCCTTAGTTAACTCATGCATTTTTAAAATCAATTCAGCACGTTGTTTAGCATCAAAATTAACCTTCTCCGAAGATGGAAGAGGCAACAAATCAATAGGTGCATGAGGTAGGAAACCATACACAACTTCAAAAGGGCACATCTTAGTAGTAGAATGCAATGAACGATTATAAGCAAATTCAATATGAGGCAAGCATTCCTCCCACATTTTCTTATTATTCTTCAAAACAGCCCTAAGCATAGTAGACAACGTTCTATTGACTACTTCAGTTTGTCCATCAGTTTGGGGGTGACAAGTAGTACTAAAAAGCAGTTTAGTCCCCAACTTAGCCCATAAACATCTCCAAAAGTGGCTAAGAAATTTAGTATCACGATCTGAAACAATAGTATTTGGCACACCATGCAAGCGAATAATTTCACGAAAGAACAAATCAGCAACATTAACAGCATCATCGCTTTTATGACATGGTATAAAGTGTGCCATTTTCGAGAATCTATCCACGACAACAAATATGCTATCCCTCCCCTTCTTTGTTCGAGGTAAACCTAAAACAAAGTCCATAGATATATCCTCCCAAGTGATAGAGGCAAAGGTGTCCCGTCTTTCGATGAGATGGTGGATTTCGCTTTGGTGGAAGTCGACTTTGACGATCCGACTACGAACGTGTGAGGACGTCGCGCCTTAGCAATCGCTAAACCAACTCCGAGAGGTTATTGACCACGCCGGAGCACGATCAACCTGACCACGAGGGTCTGTTTCCTGCGAGCAAACGAAGAACAAGCAAGAAACTAAGATTGCAATCTGGATATTGCGAATATAAGATGAAAGCTTTATTGATCAAGGTGGGGTTCTGTGACGCCTTTGTCTGGTCGTTGAACACAAACGAAGTACGCGAAGTTGCAGCTATGGCGAACTTTTAATCTAAACAAAACCCAAAGTCTAAACGATGCCCTAAGGGCTGTATATATGGAGGAAGAGGGGGGAATTTCGTGGCCCTTGGTGGAGGGGTCCGAAATCAACCCTATCTCTTGTTTCCCCACACATACGGACTCTAAAAATGGCCTATACTTATGTATTTCGAAATTACATGGGCCTGGCCCAATAATAAGGTGACGCAGCACCTAAAATAGCCTCGGGACGAAATTTAGGAAGTGGCATCTTGTATATTTCGTCCAAGGCTTCATGCACCCATTATGGTGGCTTCAAAGTCCTGAAATCATCACTTGTAACTCCGTTCTTGTTCCCCTTGCGCATGCCATCATCTCCATGCTTGTTCTTGCTCCAATGTTCATCCTTCTCCAAGCTAGGCCCTTCATTTGTAAGCAAAACAAATGTATCCAATTTAGGCAGCATCATATTCTCATGAACATTAGAATCATTACCAAGAAACGAAAGTACCTGGTAATTTAGTTGGCGTGCACGAGCTCTAGTAATTGGTCCAGTATGTATAGCAGCAGGGGCTGTGGGTGTAACAATTGTATTGATGTCCTCATCACTTCCGAAGCTTTTTGACTTGTTCCTCCGTTACGGAGGAGACCATCCACTTGCCTCCCACTCCAGACATGGCTGGAGAAGGTTGAGGAGGGATGTGCGGACTTGGGCGCTGGAGTTCGAGTACGCGGAAATGGATAAGCAAAGGAGGAAGAAGGCGTAGGTAAAAAGGCGGATCCTTATCCCCTTATATGGACGGACGAAACTATGCGTCCCCACCAGCCTGATAAAACTCGCTTATCTCACAAGCGCCGTAATCAATGGCGCGGTTGGATTACCCATGCCCGTATTGATGAGGATCCCGGCATAAGGGGACACGATCTCTGCTTTGACAAGACGTACCAAAGAAACCGCCTCGCTAAACACACTGAGGTGGGACATAAAAACGATTCGAATAAAGGCTTGGCCATGGCGTGATGTCATGCTGCGAAATACGTCAGCAGATTAGATTTGTGCAGATATTATTCTCTCTACGGTGGTATGTGGAACTTATTTTGCAGAGCCGGACACTATCCTTGTGTTCAACACCTTCTATGAAGTATTCGGAGGAGGAACCCGCCTTGCAATGCCGAAGACAATTTGCGCGCCGGACTCGTCATCATTGAAGCCTGGTTCAGGGGCTACTGAGGGAGTCCTGGATTAGGGGGTGTCCAGATGGCCGGACTATGACCTTTGGCCAGACTCCCGGACTATGAAGATACAAGATTGAAGACTTCGTCCCGTGTCCGGATAGGAATTTCCTTGGCGTGGAAAGCAAGCTTGGCGATTCGATATGAAGATCTCCTCCCATTGTAACCGACTCTGTGTAACCCTAGCCCTCTCCGGTGTCTATATAAACCGGAGATGATGAGGACATCAATACAATTGTTACACCCACAACCCCTGCTGCTATACATACTGGACCAATTACTAGAGCTCGTGCACGCCAACTAAATTACCAGGTACTTTCGTTTCTTGGTAATGATTCTAATGTTCATGAGAATATGATGCTGCCTAAATTGGATACATTTGTTTTGCTTACAAATGAAGGGCCTAGCTTGGAGAAGGATGAACATTGGAGCAAGAACAAGCATGGAGATGATGGCATGCGCAAGGGAAACAAGAACGGAGTTACAAGTGATGATTTCAGGACTTTGAAGCCACCATAATGGGTGCATGAAGCCTTGGACGAAATATACAAGATGCCACTTCATAAATTTCGTCCCGAGGCTATTTTAGGTGCTGCGTCACCTTATTATTGGGCCAGGCCCATGTAATTTCGAAATACATAAGTATAGGCTATTTTTAGTGTCCGTATGTGTGGGGAAACAAGAGATAGGGTTGATTTCGGACCCCTCCACCAAGGGCCACGAAATTCCCCCCTCTTCCTCCATATATACAGCCCTTAGGGCATCGTTTAGACTTTGGGTTTTGTTTAGATTAAAAGTTCGCCATAGCTGCAACTTCGCGTACTTCGTTTGTGTTCAACGACCAGACAAAGGCGTCACAGAACCCCACCTTGATCAATAAAGCTTTCATCTTATATTCGCAATATCCAGATTGCAATCTTAGTTTCTTGCTTGTTCTTCGTTTGCTCGCAGGAAACAGACCCTCGTGGTCAGGTTGATCGTGCTCCGGCGTGGTCAATAACCTCTCGGAGTTGGTTTAGCGATTGCTAAGGCGCGACGTCCTCGCACGTTCGTAGTCAGATCGTCAAAGTCGACTTCCACCAAAGCGAAATCCACCATCTCATCGAAAGACGGGACACCTTTGCCTCTATCAAAAGCTGAACGTGAAGTGCAGGATCGACAAGCATTGGGGCGAACTAACTTTTCTGCAGGCCGACCTTCATCATGGACACCACGTACATCTTCTACTTCAACTGCACCAGCACCTCCATTAGGTGCCACCTCCAGCCGTGATACAAGAAAACAGGCACAACCACCATTATCTGCCAAGAGCGCACCTGCGGGGCCTGCACAACGTTCTTCTTCTTCCATGGCATCAACAGGGCACACAAGTGATATTATTTGTCGTCGTTGTAAGGGAGGAGGTCATTATGCGAGAGAATGCAAATCTCCGCGTGTGATGATTGCTACCGCGGATGGTGGATATGAGTCCGCTAGTGACTATGATGAGGAGACTTTGGCTCTTATTACACGTGAAGAACATGGTGGAGATGATTCTGATCATGAGACGCAATACATGGCTCCTGAAGACGCTGACAGGTATGAATGTTTAGTTGCTCAACGTGTTTTGAGTGTGCAGGTCACACAAGCTGAGCAAAATCAGAGGCACAATTTGTTCCATACCAAGGGAGTTGTGAAGGAACGTTCTGTGCGCGTCATCATAGACGGAGGGAGCTGCAACAACTTGGCTAGCATGGAGATGGTGGAGAAGCTTTCTCTCACCACAAGACCACATCCACATCCTTACTACATCCAATGGTTCAACAACAGCGGCAAGGTTAAGGTAACACGTACTGTTCGTGTGCCTTTTAGTATCTCTACATATGCTGATTATGTTGATTGTGATGTGGTACCTATGCAAGCATGTTCCTTATTACTTGGTAGACCATGGCAATTTGATAAAAATTCTGTACACCATGGTAGAAACAATCACTATACTCTTGTTCATAAGGATAAAAATATTACTTTGCTTCCTATGACTCCTGATTCCATTTTGAAAGATGATATTAATAGAGCTAATAAAGCACAACAGGAGAAGAATAAGAGTGAAAATCAGATTGTGGCAAAAGAATTTGAGCAACAAATGAAGCCTAATAATAAACCATCTAGTGTTGCTTCTGAAATTAAATTGAAAAGTGCATGTTTATTTGCCACCAAATCTGATATTGATGAGCTAGATTTCAGCAAATCTGTTTGCTATGCTTTTGTGTGCAAAGAGGCATTATTTTCATTCGAGGACGTGCCTTCCTCTTTGCCTCCTGCTGTCACTAACATTTTGCAGGAGTTCGCTGACGTTTTTCCACAAGACGTGCCACCGGGATTACCGCCTATTCGAGGGATTGAGCATCAGATTGACTTAATTCCCGGTGTGATAGAGGGAAAGGTGTCCCGTCTTTCGATGAGATGGTGGATTTCGCTTTGGTGGAAGTCGACTTTGACGATCCGACTACGAACGTGCGAGGACGTCGCGCCTTAGCAATCGCTAAACCAACTCCGAGAGGTTATTGACCACGCCGGAGCACGATCAACCTGACCACGAGGGTCTGTTTCCTGCGAGCAAACGAAGAACAAGCAAGAAACTAAGATTGCAATCTGGATATTGCGAATATAAGATGAAAGCTTTATTGATCAAGGTGGGGTTCTGTGACGCCTTTGTCTGGTCGTTGAACACAAACGAAGTACGCGAAGTTGCAGCTATGGCGAACTTTTAATCTAAACAAAACCCAAAGTCTAAACGATGCCCTAAGGGCTGTATATATGGAGGAAGAGGGGGGGAATTTCGTGGCCCTTGGTGGAGGAGTCCGAAATCAACCCTATCTCTTGTTTTCCCACACATACGGACTCTAAAAATAGCCTATACTTATGTATTTGGAAATTACATGGGCCTGGCCCAATAATAAGGTGACGCAGCACCTAAAATAGCCTCGGGACGAAATTTATGAAGTGGCATCTTGTATATTTCGTCCAAGGCTTCATGCACCCATTATGGTGGCTTCAAAGTCCTGAAATCATCACTTGTAACTCCGTTCTTGTTCCCCTTGCGCATGCCATCATCTCCATGCTTGTTCTTGCTCCAATGTTCATCCTTCTCCAAGCTAGGCCCTTCATTTGTAAGCAAAACAAATGTATCCAATTTAGGCAGCATCATATTCTCATGAACATTAGAATCATTACCAAGAAACGAAAGTACCTGGTAATTTAGTTGGCGTGCACGAGCTCTAGTAATTGGTCCAGTATGTATAGCAGCAGGGGCTGTGGGTGTAACAATTGTATTGATGTCCTCATCACGCCACCTGTCCGTGTTCCACCAGATTCATCTCCGCCACCAGTCCGAGTTCCACCAGATTCATCTCCGCCACCAGTCCTAGTCCGAGTCCAGTAATTGTTGCATTGTTCTCGATTTCCAGATCATGCGACACTCCGAGTCGTGACAGAGAAGGACTCCCCAACTTCCGAGCCATCCGCAGAAGAAAAATAGTTCCAATTTAAAAAAAACTAAGTCTGGAAAATTCTGGCTAGGCAGTTTTTAGACCATTTGTAGACTTTTTCGAAAAAAATTTGTTGCGGAGCAAAAAAAAAAAGAGGAAAAAAAAGTGCAAAAAAAAAGAGAAAAAAAATTCAGAGTGTGCTCCTCCCTTGTTTACGTGCCGCGCCGTGATTTTGTTGGTGTTCTAGGCTCGCGTCTCTAGCACAGTCTAGCCTAGGACCAGCACAGTACCGTCGTTGAGCGTTTATTCAACTTTGCATCTCTGAATTGATTATTGCTGACCCTTTTTGCTACCATATTATAAGCCTTCCCAGCTCCACATACATCTACGTCGTGCGTTTGACTCTCCCTGGTAATCGCTCTATCCAAGCTTTGAGAGTTTTTGACTACAACTGTTGCCGATCACCGCCTGCTGCTGGGTAAGAACTGGTAAGAATTTGAGATTTGCTTGACGGATTTGTGACACCCACCACCACCACTTGTTCGTAGTCTGTAGGATCATATTCTTGTGTGTTTCTATTGCTGCTAACCATGCCAGGATCACAAGCCGACGAGATTGACTGGGAGAATTTATCGAACAAGGAGCTTCATGATAAGTTTCAGCAAATGATGACTGAACAGGTGCAAGATGTGCTGAACAATTTTGAAGAGGCCATGGAGAAGATCACTGGCTTTGAGAAGACGTTCGAAACAAAGCTCGATAACAAGTTTAATGAATTGCTCGCGCGTCTTCCACCACCACCACTCACTGCAGCTAACGCACCTCTCCAACAACAACAACAACGACTACCTCCACGTCGCGAAGCAGACCTCCGCCGAGCAAGTCGTGTTCCTCTTGCGTTTGGCCAAACTGTTGGTGCTGCTGTTGATACTTCTGTGGCTCCTGCTGCTGATGTGGAGGAGGATGATTATGTGGGAGATTATGAGGATGGGGTTGATCAAAATCAACACTACGTGCAGCCACCTGTACCACCACCAGCAGGTCGACCTCAGGTATATATTCGTAATGGTAGGCCTGCACCACCACCTCAGGTACGAGATGATGTCCATATTCCTAAACTGAAATTGAATATTCCACCATTTGAGGGTAGATATGTTCCTGATATATATCTTACTTGGGAGTTAGAAACTGAACAACGATTTACATGTTTACAATATCCTGAGGAGAGACGCGTTGCTGCTGCTGTTTGTGCTTTCACTAGTTTTGCATGTGTATGGTGGTCTGAACATTGTAGATTGTATCCTATTCCAACTACTTGGGCTGCTTTGAAAACTGCTATGCGTACGCGTTGGGTTCCACCATATTATCAACGTGAATTGCTTCATAAATTGCAGCGTTTAAGACAAGGAAAAAATTCTGTAGAAGAATATTATCAGGAATTACAAACTGGCATGATTAGATGTGGTATTGTTGAGGAGAATGAAGCTATGCTTGCACGTTTTCTGGGTGGATTAAATAGAGAGATTCAGACCATTCTAGACTATAAGGAGTATACTAATATCACTCGTTTATTCCATCTTGCTTGTAAAGCTGAACGTGAAGTGCAGGATCGACAAGCATTGGGGCGAACTAACTTTTCTGCAGGCCGACCTTCATCATGGACACCACGTGCATCTTCTACTTCAACTGCACCAGCACCTCCATCCGGTGCCACCTCCAGCCGTGATACAAGAAAACAGGCACAACCACCATTATCTGCCAAGAGCGCACCTGCGGGGCCTGCACAGCGTTCTTCTTCTTCCATGGCATCAACAGGGCACACAAGGGATATTATTTGTCGTCGTTGTAAGGGAGGAGGTCATTATGCGAGAGAATGCAAATCTCCGCGTGTGATGATTGCTACCGCGGATGGTGGATATGAGTCCGCTAGTGACTATGATGAGGAGACTTTGGCTCTTATTACACGTGAAGAACATGGTGGAGATGATTCTGATCATGAGACGCAATACATGGCTCCTGAAGACGCTGACAGGTATGAATGTTTAGTTGCTCAACGTGTTTTGAGTGTGCAGGTCACACAAGCTGAGCAAAATCAGAGGCACAATTTGTTCCATACCAAGGGAGTTGTGAAGGAACGTTCTGTGCGCGTCATCATAGACGGAGGGAGCTGCAACAACTTGGCTAGCATGGAGATGGTGGAGAAGCTTTCTCTCACCACAAGACCACATCCACATCCTTACTACATCCAATGGTTCAACAACAGCGGCAAGGTTAAGGTAACACGTACTGTTCGTGTGCCTTTTAGTATCTCTACATATGCTGATTATGTTGATTGTGATGTGGTACCTATGCAAGCATGTTCCTTATTACTTGGTAGACCATGGCAATTTGATAAAAATTCTGTACACCATGGTAGAAACAATCACTATACTCTTGTTCATAAGGATAAAAATATTACTTTGCTTCCTATGACTCCTGATTCCATTTTGAAAGATGATATTAATAGAGCTAATAAAGCACAACAGGAGAAGAATAAGAGTGAAAATCAGATTGTGGCAAAAGAATTTGAGCAACAAATGAAGCCTAATAATAAACCATCTAGTGTTGCTTCTGAAATTAAATTGAAAAGTGCATGTTTATTTGCCACCAAATCTGATATTGATGAGCTAGATTTCAGCAAATCTGTTTGCTATGCTTTTGTGTGCAAAGAGGCATTATTTTCATTCGAGGACGTGCCTTCCTCTTTGCCTCCTGCTGTCACTAACACTTTGCAGGAGTTCGCTGACGTTTTTCCACAAGACGTGCCACCGGGATTACCGCCTATTCGAGGGATTGAGCATCAGATTGACTTACTTCCCGGTGCTTCACTGCCAAACCGTGCACCATACCGTACCAATCCAGAGGAGACGAAGGAGATTATGCGTCAAGTACAAGAGCTTCTCGACAAAGGTTATATACGCGAATCCCTTAGTCCTTGTGCTGTTCCTATTATTCTAGTGCCGAAAAAGGATGGTACATCACGTATGTGTGTTGATTGTAGAGGCATTAATAATATTACTATTCGTTATCGTCATCCTATTCCTAGGCTAGATGATATGCTTGATGAATTGAGTGGCTCTACAATATTCTCCAAAGTTGATTTGCGTAGTGGCTACCACCAAATTCGTATGAAATTGGGAGATGAATGGAAAACAGCATTTAAAACTAAGTTTGGATTATATGAGTGGTTAGTCATGCCTTTTGGGTTAACTAATGCACCTAGTACTTTCATGAGATTAATGAACGAAGTTTTACGTGCTTTCATTGGACGATTTGTGGTAGTTTACTTTGATGACATATTGATTTATAGCAGTTCTTTGGAGGGACATTTGGAACATTTACGTGCTGTTTTTATTGCTCTACGTGATGCACGTTTGTTTGGTAACCTTGGGAAGTGCACCTTTTGCACCGACCGAGTATCTTTTCTTGGCTATGTTGTTACTCCACAGGGAATTGAAGTTGATAAAGCCAAGATTGAAGCTATTGAGAGTTGGCCGCAGCCCAAAACGGTCACACAAGTGAGGAGTTTTCTTGGCCTCGCTGGATTCTATAGGCGTTTTGTGAGAGATTTCAGCACCATTGCTGCACCTCTCAATGAGCTTACAAAGAAAGATGTGCCTTTTCTTTGGGGTACCGCACAGGAAGAAGCCTTCACGGTATTGAAAGATAAGTTGACACATGCTCCTTTACTCCAACTTCCTGATTTTAATAAGAATTTTGAGCTTGAATGTGATGCTAGTGGAATTGGATTAGGAGGTGTGTTATTACAAGATGGCAAACCTGTTGCATACTTTTCTGAAAAATTGAGTGGGCCTAGTCTGAATTATTCTACTTATGATAAAAAATTATATGCTCTTGTTCGGACTTTAGAAACATGGCAACATTATTTATGGCCCAAAGAATTTGTTATACATTCTGATCATGAATCATTGAAACATATTAAAAGTCAAGCTAAACTGAATCGTAGACATGCTAAATGGGTTGAATTCATTGAGACTTTCCCTTATGTCATTAAACACAAGAAGGGAAAAGACAATGTTATTGCTGATGCTTTGTCTCGTCGCTATACTATGCTTTCACAACTTGACTTCAAAATATTTGGTTTGGAGACCATCAAAGATCAATATGTGCATGATGCTGATTTTAAAGATGTAATGCATAATTGTAAAGAAGGAAGAATGTGGAACAAGTTTGTTGTTAACGATGGATTTGTGTTTCGTGCTAACAAGCTATGCATTCCAGCTAGCTCCGTTCGTCTTTTGTTGTTGCAGGAGGCGCATGGAGGAGGATTAATGGGACACTTTGGCGTGAAGAAGACGGAGGACGTACTTGCTACACATTTCTTTTGGCCAAAGATGAGACGGGATGTTGAGCGTTTTATTGCTCGCTGCACTACATGTCAAAAAGCTAAGTCACGCCTCAATCCTCATGGTTTATATATGCCTTTGCCTGTACCTAGTGTTCCTTGGGAGGATATATCTATGGACTTTGTTTTAGGTTTACCTCGAACAAATAAGGGGAGGGATAGCATATTTGTTGTCGTGGATAGATTCTCGAAAATGGCACACTTTATATGATGAGGACATGACTACCTTGGATATGACCAAAAATATTGCATATATGCATATTTGTCAGGTGATTTCTAGTGCAAACTATTCAATAATCTATTTATGTTATCCAGAACAAAAATACTTCACACACTTTTGTGTTTTGTCTAATTGCAGGTGTATGGGACATTTGTACAATCCACATATGAAGATAAGGAAGAAAGAGATGTTTATTTGCTGTCCAAAAAGTTCTCTCACGTCACTTTTGGCCCAAGAGAAGATAGAGTCCAAGTCTCTCACGTTCTGGATTCAGATTCGGACTGCACAGACACACCTGACTCAAAACGCACACAAGTTTTTCATACGGACTCCGAATTGGGTGATTCTTTTTATGTTGGAAACTAGATTTCGTGCACTTTCCAACCCAATTGGAATCACCTTCAAATTCGTCCGGAGCGTTGAGTTGTGGACGAAACAATCTGATGCTGCAGCAGAATCCGAGTCAAACTACAAGTCCAAAGGTGTTACATCACCTCCACTTGGGCCCATTGGCCTTGTACGACCTAGATTTAGTTTTAGGCTGCCTTGGGACGTCCTCCCACCTCCTTGGCCGCCACCCCTTGCTCCTATACAAGTAGATCCATCTAGTAGCTTTTCCTTGGGATTTGTTTAGTTAAAAGTTAGCCATTGCAACTTCGTGTACTTCGTTTGTGTCCAACGACCAGACCAAGACCGCTTCCGGATCCCCACCATTATCAATACTTCATATATATTTGCAATATTCAGATTGCTTTATCATATTCTTGCTCGTTCTTCGATTGCTTGCAGGAATAGACCTTCGTGGTCAGGCTGACCGTGCTTCCAGCATCGTCAGTAACCTCAGGAGATTGGTTTAGCGATTGCTAAGGCGCAACGTCGTGCACGTTTGTAGTCGGATCGTCAAAGTCGTCTCCACCAAATCGATAGTTATGATCTCATCGAAAGATCGGGACCCTCGCCTCTATCATTATGCGAGAGAATGCAAATCTCCGCGTGTGATGATTGCTACCGCGGATGGTGGATATGAGTCCGCTAGTGACTATGATGAGGAGACTTTGGCTCTTATTACACGTGAAGAACATGGTGGAGATGATTCTGATCATGAGACGCAATACATGGCTCCTGAAGACGCTGACAGGTATGAATGTTTAGTTGCTCAACGTGTTTTGAGTGTGCAGGTCACACAAGCTGAGCAAAATCAGAGGCACAATTTGTTCCATACCAAGGGAGTTGTGAAGGAACGTTCTGTGCGCGTTATAATAGACGGAGGGAGCTGCAACAACTTGGCTAGCATGGAGATGGTGGAGAAGCTTTCTCTCACCACAAGACCACATCCACATCCTTACTACATCCAATGGTTCAACAACAGCGGCAAGGTTAAGGTAACACGTACTGTTCGTGTGCATTTTAGTATCTCTACATATGCTGATTATGTTGATTGTGATGTGGTACCTATGCAAGTATGTTCCTTATTACTTGGTAGACCATGGCAATTTGATAAAAATTCTGTACACCATGGTAGAAACAATCACTATACTCTTGTTCATAAGGATAAAAATATTACTTTGCTTCCTATGACTCCTGATTCCATTTTGAAAGATGATATTAATAGAGCTAATAAAGCACAACAGGAGAAGAATAAGAGTGAAAATCAGATTGTGGCAAAAGAATTTGAGCAACAAATGAAGCCTAATAATAAACCATCTAGTGTTGCTTCTGAAATTAAATTGAAAAGTGCATGTTTATTTGCCACCAAATCTGATATTGATGAGCTAGATTTCAGCAAATCTGTTTGCTATGCTTTTGTGTGCAAAGAGGCATTATTTTCATTCGAGGACGTGCCTTCCTCTTTGCCTCCTGCTGTCACTAACATTTTGCAGGAGTTCGCTGACGTTTTTCCACAAGACGTGCCACCAGGATTACCGCCTATTCGAGGGATTGAGCATTAGATTGACTTAATTCCCGGTGCTTCACTGCCAAACCGTGCACCATACCGTACCAATCCAGAGGAGACGAAGGAGATTATGCGTCAAGTACAAGAGCTTCTCGACAAAGGTTATATACGCAAATCCCTTAGTCCTTGTGCTGTTCCTATTATTCTAGTGCCGAAAAAGGATGGTACATCACGTATGTGTGTTGATTGTAGAGGCATTAATAATATTACTATTCGTTATCGTCATCCTATTCCTAGGCTAGATGATATGCTTGATGAATTGAGTGGCTCTACAATATTCTCCAAAGTTGATTTGCGTAGTGGCTACCATCAAATTCGTATGAAATTGGGAGATGAATGGAAAACAGCATTTAAAACTAAGTTTGGATTATATGAGTGGTTAGTCATGCCTTTTGGGTTAACTAATGCACCTAGTACTTTCATGAGATTAATGAACGAAGTTTTACGTGCTTTCATTGGACGATTTGTGGTAGTTTACTTTGATGACATATTGATTTATAGCAGATCTTTGGAAGAACATTTGGAACATTTACGTGCTGTTTTTATTGCTCTACGTTGATGAGGACATCAATACAATTGTTACACCCACAGCCCCTGCTGCTATACATACTGGACCAATTACTAGAGCTCGTGCACGCCAACTAAATTACCAGGTACTTTCGTTTCTTGGTAATGATTCTAATGTTCATGAGAATATGATGCTGCCTAAATTGGATACATTTGTTTTGCTTACAAATGAAGGGCCTAGCTTGGAGAAGGATGAACATTGGAGCAAGAACAAGCATGGAGATGATGGCATGCGCAAGGGAAACAAGAACGGAGTTACAAGTGATGATTTCAGGACTTTGAAGCCACCATAATGGGTGCATGAAGCCTTGGACGAAATATACAAGATGCCACTTCATAAATTTCGTCCCGAGGCTATTTTAGGTGCTGCGTCACCTTATTATTGGGCCAGGCCCATGTAATTTGGAAATACATAAGTATAGGCTATTTTTAGAGTCCGTATGTGTGGGGAAACAAGAGATAGGGTTGATTTCGGACTCCTCCACCAAGGGCCACGAAATTCCCCCCTCTTCCTCCATATATACAGCCCTTAGGGCATCGTTTAGACTTTGGGTTTTGTTTAGATTAAAAGTTCGCCATAGCTGCAACTTCGCGTACTTCGTTTGTGTTCAACGACCAGACAAAGGCGTCACAGAACCCCACCTTGATCAATAAAGCTTTCATCTTATATTCGCAATATCCAGATTGCAATCTCAGTTTCTTGCTTGTTCTTCGTTTGCTCGCAGGAAACAGACCCTCGTGGTCAGGTTGATCGTGCTCCGGCGTGGTCAATAACCTCTCGGAGTTGGTTTAGCGATTGCTAAGGCGCGACGTCCTCGCACGTTCGTAGTCGGATCGTTAAAGTCGACTTCCACCAAAGCGATATCCATCATCTCATCGAAAGACGGGACACCTTTGCCTCTATCAGGAGATTTTTAATCCGTAGGACGAACAACAATCATACCATAGGCTAGCTTCTAGGGTTTAGCCTCTCTGATCTCGTGGTAGATCAACTCTTGTACTACCCATATCATCAATATTAATCACGCAGGAGTAGGGTGTTACCTCCATCGAGAGGGCCCGAACCTGGGTAAAAACACCGTGTCCCTTGTCTCTTGTTACCATCCGCCTAGACACACAGTTCGGGACCCCCTACCCGAGATCCACCGGTTTTGACACCGACACCCTTGTTCGGACTTTAGAAACATGTCAACATTATTTATGGCCCAAAGAATTTGTTATACATTCTGATCATGAATCTTTGAAACATATTAAAAGTCAAGTTAAACTGAATCGTAGACATGCTAAATGGATTGAATTCATTGAGACTTTCCCTTATGTCATTAAACACAAGAACGGTAAAGAAAATGTTATTGCTGATGCATTATCTCGTTGCTATACTATGCTTTCACAACTTGACTTCAAAATATTTGGTTTGGAGACCATCAAAGATCAATATGTGCATGATGCTGATTTTAAAGATGTATTGCAGAATTGTAAAGAAGGAAGAACATGGAACAAGTTCGTCGTTAATGATGGATTTGTGTTCCGTGCTAACAAGCTATGCATTCCAGCTAGCTCCGTTCGTCTTTTGTTGTTGCAGGGGGCGCATGGAGGAGGACTAATGGGACACTTTGGCGTGAAGAAGATGGAGGACGTACTTGCTACACATTTCTTTTGGCCAAAGATGAGACGGGATGTTGAGCGTTTTATTGCTCGCTGCACTACATGTCAAAAAGCTAAGTCACGACTCAATCCTCATGGTTTATATATGCCTTTGCCTGTACCTAGTGTTCCTTGGGAGGATATATCTATGGACTTTGTTTTAGGTTTACCTAGAACAAAGAAGGGGAGGGATAGCATATTTGTTGTCGTGGATAGATTCTCGAAAATGGCACATTTATACCATGTCATAAAAGCGATGATGTTTTTAATGTTGTTGATTTGTTCTTTCGTGAAATTATTCGCTTGCATGGTGTGCCAAATACTATTGTTTCAGATCATGATACTAAGTTTCTTAGCCACTTTTGGAGATGTTTATGGGCTAACTTGGGGACTAAATTGCTTTTTAGTACTACTTGTCACCCCCAAACTGATGGACAAACTGGAGTAGTCAATAGAACATTGTCTACTATGCTTAGGGCTGTTTTGAAGAATAATAAGAAAATGTGGGAGGAATGCTTGCCTCATATTGAATTTGCTTATAATCGTTCATTGCATTCTACTACTAAGATGTGCCCTTTTGAAGTTGTGTATGGTTTCCTACCTCGTGCACCTATTGATTTGTTGCCTCTTCCATCTTCGGAGAAGGTTAATTTTGACGCTAAACAACGTGTTGAATTGATTTTAAAAATGCATGAGTTAACTAAGGAAAACATTGAGCGTATGAATGCTAAATATAAACTTGCTGGAGATAAGGGTAGAAAACATGTTGTGTTTGCACCTGGAGATCTTGTTTGGCTACATTTGCGTAAGGATAGATTTCCTGATTTGCGCAAATCAAAGCTAATGCCACGTGCTGATGGTTCCTTTAAGGAGTTGGAGAAAATAAATGATAATGCATATAAACTTGAGCTGCCTGCAGATTTTGGGGTTAGTCCCACTTTTAACATTGCAGATTTAAAGCCTTATTTGGGTGAGGAAGATGAACTTCCATCGAGGATGACTTCATTTCAAGAAGGGGAGGATGATGAGGACATCAATACCATTGTTACACCCACAGCCCCTGCTGCTATACATACTGGACCAATTACTAGAGCTCGCGCACGCCAACTAAATTACCAGGTACTTTCGTTTCTTGGTAATGATTCTAATGTTCATGAGAATATGATGCTACCTAAATTGGATACATTTGTTTTGCTTACAAATGAAGGGCCTAGCTTGGAGAAGGATGGACATTGGAGCAAGAACAAGCATGGAGATGATGGCATGCGCAAGGGGAACAAGAACGGAGTTACAAGTGGTGATTTCAGGACTTTGAAGCCGCCATAATGGGTGCATGAAGCCTTGGACGAAATATACAAGATGCCACTTCATAAATTTCGTCCCGACGCTATTCTAGGTGTTGCGTCACCTTATTATTGGACTAGGCCCATGTAATTTCGAAATACATAAGTATAGGCTATTTTTAGAGTCCGTATGTGTGGGGAAACAAGAGATAGGGTTGATTTCGGACCCCTCCACCAAGGGCCACGAAATTCCCCCCCTCTTCCTCCATATATACAGCCCTTAGGGCATCGCTTAGACTTTGGGTTTTGTTTAGACTAAAGTTCGCCATAGCTGCAACTTCGC
Source organism: Triticum dicoccoides (assembly GCF_002162155.2). NCBI lineage: Eukaryota > Viridiplantae > Streptophyta > Magnoliopsida > Poales > Poaceae > Triticum > Triticum dicoccoides. Next base: position 291,321,461 of record NC_041387.1, on the reverse strand, counting down.
GTACTTCGTTTGTGTTCAACGACCAGACAAAGGCGTCACAGAACCCCACCTTGATCAATAAAGCTTTCCTCTTATATTCGCAATATCCAGATTGCAATCTTAGTTTCTTGCTTGTTCTTCGTTTGCCTGCAGGAAACAGACCTTCGTCGTCAGTTTGATCGTGCTCCGGCGTGGTCAATACCTCTCGGAGTTGGTTTAGCGATTGCTAAGGCGCGATGTCCTCGCACGTTCGTAGTCGGATCGCCAAAGTCGACTTCCTCCAAGACGAAAGCCACCATCTCATCGGAAGACGGTACACCTTTGCCTCTAGCAAAGGCAGCAAAAGCCACTTCCCCGCTTCGTTTGTCCATTCTGACAATCTCCACCTCTATCTTACTGCTAATTGGGGTGTACAAGGTTTTCAAAGCATGAGCAATAAACAGATACTGAAGTTTCTGATAGAAGTGTATCTTAGATTCAGTTGGAGCCTCACCATTTAGTATCAAGGGGGGCATTGCTTTATATATATATATATATATATATATATATATATATATATATATATATATATATATATATATCTGTGTGTGTGTGTGTTCTGAAAAAGGAGATCGTCTTGTAGAATGACAGCACCCTGGAGTTGGCCTCACCGGCGTTTCCTCTGACGAAACAGAGCTGGCTGCGGTTAGCACCCAGAACTATGTCCCGGTGCTGTGGCTGATTTGATCTTATTTTCCATTCCTTTTCCTATGTCAAATGCCTTCTCTTAGCAGATATCCCCCTGGGCGCATTAGTGTTCTTTCCATTATACGATGATTCCATATTTTGTTTGGGTTTCCAAACAAAATTTTGACCATTACTCCTTCTTTTCGGCTTGTGCCTTTTTTTGGCTGAAACGGATCAATCCCTATCTCCTGAATATTTTGCTGGTTGGACGTGTGAACGGGTTTATTTTTGGGATGCCACACCAGACCTGAGATATTGCTATCAAGACAATGGGAGTGTGTGTGTCCCAAATAGTGGCAATATGAGCAGACTACATGGGCAGGGCAATCAAAGTATATGTGATTAGGAGAGTCAAAGGTGTTGCAGATTGACTCGGCTGGCCCATGTCGTAAGGGTGTTGTATATCATTGCGGACCGTGTCCAAGGTCGAGGGGGTTTCAGTGCAGGCAGCAGTCCTTATTAGTCGGGCTAAAGAAAATGGCCAAGTAGACGGACTGGTTCCACATCTTGTGGACGGAATGATATCTCCAGGTAGGGGGAAGCGCTTGCGCGAACCCGAGAAATGTATGCAGCGCCTCATCTTCAACATCATCTCCATCGACGACTCCATCACCCATGGCGCCCAAGTAGAAGCCCGGTGCCGCAGCCCATCCGTCTACTTCCAAGGCACCGTCGCACGCGGCTGCCGACACCATGGGGGCTACGGGGATGCATGGAGATATGGACGCTATGGGGGACGTGGTCAGCGAAGGCAGCGTCGTCACCACCTCCCCTGTGGCCGAAGTGAGGGCGGGAGGCACCGGAGAAGGACAACACCAACATCATCCCAGCGGCCATGCTCAACGAGGTACGGGTGGAGATATCATTCCGTCTGCACCTCCTCGCCTGGCCGAAGGGCACATCCGCAGCGGTGGCACTCACTCTGGGGCGAATTGCAGCTCTCTGATCGCTCCCGCTGTGGACGCGGCCGCAGGGCATGCACCATCCCCGCAACAAGATGACCCAGCTAATGCGCAAACGGGGCTGCTGGCCATCAAGTGCCTCCATCTTGTCACCGCGCTACCCTGACCACGGGCTCATGACGACGAGAACACGACGCAGCTACTACTGGCATCGTTAGGAGCCAAGCGACGTTATGGTCTACATCATCATCCATGCCAAGCACCGCTTCGGAGGCCATGGCGTGGGCCCAACTGCTATTGAGATTTCCGTCGGCAGCTAATCAGATGGATGAGTGGGGGGCCACCATTCAAAGCCTAATTGGTTTTGCCGAGGCAGGAGAATCACAGCGAGCTAGCCGGACGCAGCCTCCCCAGGTGACGATAACGGCCCGCGCTACTGGCCATGCCAAAGGGGCCACCCTACACGGTGCAGTCCCCTCTGCGGCAGCCTACGCAGGGGCCACGGCCGGAGCCCCGTGATCAAGAACCTTACGACATCTCGATGGCTTCGCCCGACCCTCGAGCGCATCAAGGCCAGCGGCGAGTCCTGGAGGACGGGCAACGGGAGGTCTCGTGCATCACCATCGAGCGACGCCACGACACCCACCGCCAGTCCGATAGGCGCGACGGCCCCAACATCAATGAGCCCACGCTCGGCTAAGGTGGATACCTGCCTTTCGAGGATGGATGCCCCGCCTTCACCCGTGAGATGTCGCAAGTCCATTGGCCGTCCGCTCGCACGTTCAAGCCAGAAATACCAGAGAAGTATGATGGGAGACTGAACTCGGTAGAGTTCTTGAGCATCTACACCATCGCTGTTCAAGCTGCTGGGGAAAAGACGAGAAGGTGTTCGCCAATTACTTCCCTTTGGCACTCAAGCCAAATGTGAGGTCTTGGCTAATGCACCTACCCGAGAACTCCATTTTGACATGGGCTGGCCAATGCCATGAGTTTGTTGGCGCCTTCACGGGCGGCCATATGAACCAGGGTGGCCTAGCGACTTGTAGCTCCTCCCGTAGAAGTAAGGAGAGACTCTGTGGAAGTACATGCAGAGGTTCAATAGAGTACACGGAAAACATCCCAGACATCCACCCGGTAGTTGTGATAGCTGCGTTCCAGTCCAAAGTGCACAATCATCGGATATGTTCCAAGATGAACATTCGATTGCCCAAGATTGTGAAGGAGCTTTACACTCTAGTGGATAAGTGTGCTCGAGTAGAGGAGGGGAGGCGGCTCCCTGGAGAAGAGGAAGGTGTCGACATCAACTCAGAGCATGATGACAAGGCCACCAGTCAGAAGAAGAAGAACAAGAAGCACAATAAGAGGCACAAGGATAAGGCAGTCATGACCGTTGAAGGATTGGGCATGCCTAGTACCGGCAAGAAGACCAAGACCAAGGTTCCCGGTAAGGAAGTTGTCACGTGCACTGATTGTCGGGAAGCTGCGGCTGCCGAGAAGGCTGGGAAAGGTGATGGGTCATACTGCAAGATCCATCGGACCAAATGCCATGATCTCCAGGAGTGTCATCAGGTTGAGCAGCTCATCAAGAAGCAGAGGGCTGAATATGTGAAGCGTGATAAGGATAAAGGTCAGAGTGGTGTTGGCGGGAAGGGCCGAGGCGGCGGAGCAAGCCGCCCTGACAAGGCTCCTCAGAATCAAGGAAAACCTGCCAGAGGCCATGAGAAAGAAGATTGCAATGATGAGAGTGATGGAGGAGATGAAGAGGAAACCAGCAAGCAGGAGTTCCAGTAAGCCACTAACGCCCTGTGCATTGACGGGGGTGCATCTCTGCACTCCTCTCACCGCCAACTTAAACAGTGGGTGCGTGAAGTCAATGTCGTGGAGCCAGCGGCAGATTCTCGGATGCCGCTCAAGTGGTCTCACAAGCCGATCGTCTTTGACGAAGAGCACCACCCTCACTGCACCATCGTGGTAGGGTGCTTGGCATTGTTGGTCTCACCAACAATCCGCAACCTCAAAGTTACAAAGATGTTGGTTGACGGCAGGGCCGGGTTGAATTAGATTTCTCCAAAGGTCATCAGCAAACTTCAGATAGCAGAGGAACAGCTTAAGGTTACTGGCACGTTTCAAGGAATCAACCCCGGCAGGAGTCATCTTAAGGGGAAGATCATGTTGCCGGTGACAT